>NC_088868.1:8583697-8745633 GCF_032884065.1 Artemia franciscana
TGAAAGGGCCTTGTAAGTGCAGGATGATGTGTTATGAAAGAATTCTGGAAGAAACTAGAATAACCATTAACAGGTCTTACTGGGAATTGGAGGCTATTAATAGACGAAGAAACTACATACTTTAGCAAGTTAGTCAAGTCAAGAAAAAAAACGTTCTAGGATACGTAAGAGTGATAATGATAATCATGAAGTAGGAACAGAGGGAAAGAAAAAGCAGAGAGGAGGGTGTTTTCAGTAGCGTATTCCTTGTGCATTAATGATGAGCCTGAGAAAGTCTGTCGACTGTTTTTCGTAAACACGCTAGGAATTTCTGAACAGATGGTGAAAACTGCGTTGAAGAAAAAAGTACATGGTACGGGAGCTGCAAAAAGGGATGAAAGAGGTCGAACAGAGGAAACCCGTAGATTCACCGATATGAGAGAACTTAAATCATGCAGGGAGCATGTAAAACTTTTGAAAAAACCCCAAGCCATTACTACAGAGATAGATCTAAATCTCAGTATTTGGAAGATGGGATCAAAAGTCATGCTCACCTTTATAGAATCTATCGAGACTGGAGCCTGGAAAACAATAGACAAGGTGCAAGATCCGACAAATACAGAGAAATTTTTCAGCATGAGTTCAATCTCAGCTTTTTCCGTCCCAAAAAAGACCAATGTGACAAGTGTGTGGCGATGGAAAATGCTATCCCTCAAATGAACAGTTGACTATACAGCACAGTGAGCACATCAGAAATAAGGAAAAAAGTAGAAAGTCTATGGCAGAGGAACAAGAGAGAGGAAAGATGGACAATGAAAGGACTATCATAGCGTGCTTTGACGTGCAAAAGGTCCTAGAGTGTGCACGTGGAGAAGTTTCTTCTTATTGCTATAAGTCGAAACTTCACTGTTACAATCTCAGTATCTATAACTGCAATACTTGCGAAGAAATCTGCTACATGTGGCATGCAGGCACTGCTAAAAGAGGCTCGTCAGAAATAAAGAGGCTCGAGAGTTGTGTCTACAGCTTTATTGTGAGTAAGGTAGAGAAAAGAGCAAAAGAATTCGTTTTCATAAGTGACGATTGCGGAGGACAAAACAAGAACAAGAACCTTGTTTCCCTTTATTTACACTGGGCCAGTAAATTTAAGATAGTAATTACTCACATGTATCTTGAAACCGGGTACAAGCAAAATCAAAACGATTCAGTCCATACTGTCATCAAGAGATTTGCTAAAAACCAAACAGTGTATGTGCCTTCTCAGTGGTTTCAGATTGCAAAAATTGCATGTTTGAAGAGTCCTTACAAAGTAAAGGAAATGGAAATCTCTGATTTCTATGATCTTGATAAGGTATGTAGAGAGACCAGTGATAATTTTAATGTTGATATCAACTGGGTTAAAGTGAACTTCACAGAAATCCGAGTGTCGAAAGTTGATTACACATTGCCTGACATGATTAGTGCTCGGAACAGCTGGGCAGCTGAAGACATCAAGGTGATTGAAACAATCAGGAGGTCAAGAAGGGGAAAGCTTCAGCGAAGAAGTCAGCTGGGTCGTACAATTTGCAAAAGCTGTATTCTGGTCCAGTTCCAATTTGCGAAAGATTGTACCGCGATATTCAAGATCTTTGTAAAAAAAAATTTGATTCCTGAAGCTTACCACCAGTTTTCAGAGACCTTCCGTTTGACTGTTTAAAAGAGGGTTCTGTGGAGTTGGATGATTCTGATTAACTTTGTTTCATTTTTCCCTTTTGATACTTTGAATAGTAGTTTTTCATTTCGTCATACTTTGAAAATGAATTAAAATAATATGTGGTGAAATATTTGATATAATACGGACATTGGATGGAATGTGCTTTCCTTCAGCAGGGGTTCTCAGATCTGTAACTATCCTATGTCAAAAAATTGGACTTTGGACAAAAATTGGAAATTTGGACAAAAATTGGGATTGTCTCTTTCTGATGTAGATAATATGACTACCATCCTATATCCAGCTTTTTCGACGTTCTGACCTAAGTAGGTCAAAAATATCTTCACTAATACATAGCCAATACGAAAGAAACTACAGTTCGGTAGTTCCCCTATAACCTCTTTTTGAAGTACTGGAAAAATAATCTTGAAAACTTCAAATAGCTCTGCTGAAAAGTAGTGGTTTTGGACGTAGGATAGTTTGAATCGACGCCCATTTGGAAATAGGATAGTTTCATTCCAGTGTAGCGACAATAAGTACAACAAAATCAACAAGGAAAAAGGTGAACAGAACAAACAGGTAAGCCGTTGATATGCTTGTCCTGATAACTTATCATGAATTTTCCGTAGTTTTGCAGTTATATCGGGAGCTTTGTATTTTCGGACTATTCTCCAATTTCGATACGATAAGGGTAGATAAAGCAAGTATTTACAATATTTTTTAACTTACATAAGTCAATCTTTTTCAGTAGAATGACAGTCCCAGAAAGATAAAGTACAGAATGATAACAAAACTGAACACAAAGTAACCAAAGCTTTTGATCATACTTAGACTGGTTTGACAAAATCTAAGAGCATCCAAATCTGACTTTTTTCATAAGCTTCAGATGTTGCAGACTGGCGAAAGGATAAAATATTTTCCAAATTGTTAAACTAGACAATCAAAAATTTTCGATAAAAGGAATGGATGTATTTTTAATTTGAAGCGGATTATTTGAAAGGGTCCCGTTAAAACAAATATACTTGCATTTTTCAAGATTCACATTTAGTCCAATATCAAAGAAACCTGTTTTTAACCCTTTGAACTGTACGGGACAGGGATAATTTGCCTCTACTGATAAGGATAATATCATCTGCGTAAGCAATATATGACACGTCAGTAAACCCTATAAAATACGTCCGAGAGATCTTGGCATTTATCCCATCAATAAACATCTTGAAAATATAAGGGGACAACATTCTGCCTTGATGTACACCACAATATTCCGAATATTCTTCCAGTACTGGTATTTTTGATAAATCTGTCAATGGCAGAGGGTCAATTTCCCTGTTCGCTGAAAATGGCCCAAGTCATCCCGCTTCCAAAGTCTGGGACTCTAAGAGACCTTTCAAATTGGAGACTTGTATCAATACTACCCATCATTTCAAAGCTATATGAAAAAATAGTGCACAAAAGACTATATGAGCATCTAAAAAATTGTGGATTTTCGTCTGAAACTTAATTTAGGTTTAGAAAAAGACATTCAACTGTGTATGCGGCTTTAAATTTAATTGATAAGGTAAACGGTGCTCTGGAAAAAAAATATTTTTGCATGACAATTTTCATTGATTTTAAGAAAGCTTTTGATACTGTTGATTTTGGAATTTTTTTGGATAGATTGTCGAAGTTAGGTATTAGGAATAAGTGTTTGAGTTGGTTTGAGTCGTATTTGCGAGGTAGAAGGGTAAAAGTTGTAATAAATAATGAAGTTTCACAGGCTTACCCATTGAATTGCGCAGTGCCACTTAGTTCTGTCCTAGGTCCTTTTTTATTTTTAATTTATATAGATAGTATGATATTTTTTGTCCCTGGTTACTTAACGTCTTTTGCTGACGACACTGCTATAACTGTTATTGCCAAATCGTTGCCGGACTTGATAGACCAAGCAAACAGTGCTTTAAAGGGACTACATACCTTTGTTACACTTAGTAAACTTGCTGTTAATGCTTCAAAAACAAGTTACATGGTTTTTAGAAGGACCTTCAGATATTAACTACAATGGTGTTTCTTTAAAACAAGTCCGAGAAACGCCTTACCTTGGGTTTCTTTTTGACTTCAAACTGAGTTGGAAGGCGCCCAGTGACCTAGTTTCCTGCAAAGTGTCAAGGGGACTTGGAATGCTGCGGCGTCTAAAAAATGTGCTTCCTTTGAAAGTTTTAATGTCACTGATTAATAGCGTCGTATATAAATTATGGTTGTTTAATCTGGGCAAGTAACTTTCAGTCTAATTATAGGAGAGTTCAAGTGCAACAGAATAAGGCAATTAGAATTCTAGGAAATTGTGAACGTGGAAGCGCTAGCACTGTGTCTATATATAAAAAGTTTGATATTTTGGATGTTGGAAAAATCAGACATCCAGATTGGTATTTTAGTATATCAGTGTCTACATAATTTAGGGCCTGATATTTTTAATGAATTTTAGCTTAGGTTCTTCTTATCATGATTATGGCACGCGAAATTCAAATAATCTTGTTCATGAGTTTCGGAATACTTCCCGGTCGGCTCATTTCATCAGATACATGGGACCGTCCGTCTGGAATCCATTCTCACAGCAAGTAAAGGAATCAAAAAGTCTGCCTCATTTGAAACGTTGCCTCAAGGCCCATCTTCTGAACAGTTAGTAATGTTGAGTATTTTAGATTGAGAGAAGGGTATCTCCCCCCATTTTGTTAAATTGACCATTAGTTTTTGTTTTGTCTTCTTTTTTTGTATTTTCTTTGTATTTTATTTATCTTATTTATTTTCTTTTTGATGTAAGTGAAATATTTTAAAGGAATGAATCGTATTTTATGTCACCTATGCTTACAGGCCATTGCGGCTTCTTTTTTTTAGCTGATGAATGAAAGTTTATTGTATTGTTTTTTAAATTAAATTACCTACCTACCTAAATGGACTGCAATGTGTTCTTGCATGAGAGTCCCATTTAGTTTTAAACTTGTGTTCATGACTGTACTAACATCTCAGAACAAAGATAATATAAATATTTACACTATTTACAGAAAGAGAATATAAGGCTTGAGTATGAGCAATACTGTCGAACGCCTTGGAAATATCGAACGAACAAAAGTGAACTTGTTCTTTTCGTTGAGAGGTTTGACGTAGAACATTTGCGAGCACCCTGTGGGCGTGTGCATACCTGAAGAGGGGGGGGGGGTTCAACCTCAATCTTAAGTGCTCGAAGCGAGGCAGGCATACGGCTCTTCAACACGGAACCGGAGAAGCACAGGGTTTTTCTTGTGGCGGTGCGGTGGGTTTGACCTTAACTTGGTAATACGGGACCCAGAGATCAAATCAAGCTGCAGGAATGCACTGCAGGGCCGACGCAGGGACCTTAGCAGTGAAGAAGCGTCGCTAATCCGATACAATACAATACAATACCAAAGCTTTCAGAGGGACGTCATTACAGTTATGAAGTGTATATAAAGTAACATCATTTCTTATAAAAAAAAATCATGGCCGGATAATAATCCTTACGTCATCATTTATATAAGAGAAGTGGATCAATTGATGGCGGCTATTGTAAAAAAAAACATGGTTACGAAAAAGATGTCAAATATCAAAAAGTATTTTATTCCTAAGAAAAAGAAGAATCAATTATTCAAGAAGCGTTTCTTATGTCAACAAGGGTGTCAAGTCCTTAAACGAGAGGATGTTAGACTACAGACGTTTACTAGTAGTTGGAAGGCTAATTTTATTGACATCAGAGAATTAGCTGAAGCTGGATTCTTTTATACTGGCCTTGCTGACCAAGTACAATGTGCTTTTTGTGGAGGAGTGATGTATCATTTTGAGGAAGGAGATGTACCTATGGAAGAACATAGAAGACATTTTGAAAGATGCTGCTTTGTGCAGGGATTTGAACCTTTAAGTTTACCTCCTGCATCCGGTGATATATCGATGGGTCTTTTCATATATAAGGGCTCTTTTATACATATTAACATTGTACTAATGACACAAGTCATTAATAATTTCCTTGACAACTCTAGAATTTATGCCCACTGTGGCCCCATGCATCCTGGTAAAAGTACTTTTGAAGCTAGGTTAAAAACTTTTGCTAATTGGAATTACAGTGACCGGATGGATCCCCACAAACTTGCCGAAGCTGGATTTTTCTATTTGGGAGTGTCAGATAAAGTGAAATGTTTTCATTGTGATAATAATCTGGACCACTGGAAGGTAACAGATGACCCTTGGGTTGAACATGCACGGTGGTTTAGTGACTGTGTGTTTTTAACTCAATCAAAGGGAAATACATTTAAAAAGGAAGTCAAAGATTCTTTTAAAAGGAAAGCAGAGACCGAAAACGCTGAAAGTCGAAGAAGGCTAGAGAAAAAACTGAAGACAGAATTACCAAATAAGCCAAAAAGAATGAACGTAGACATGTCTGAGGAAGTAATTGAAGAACGATATAAGTGTAGAGTATGTCTGGACAAGCGAGTCGAAGTCATATATTTGCCATGTCGCCATCTTGTGTGTTGTTCCATCTGTACTTCAGTTTTAGCAAACTGCCCGCTCTGTCGTCAGGTTATTAGTTACACGGCGAAAGTATTTCTTCCCTAAATCAAAATTTGGGTGCAACTGGTTAAATTATAAACATGGTACAATCGGATGCTTGATTTGGATTTAGTTTCCCAGTGTTGTGGCTTGACACTTTTTGGGTATGTAGTGGGTTGCTCCAGCAAACCCTTCAGGGGTTGGCATCTCCTTATACAGGGCTTAAGGATAGAAGGTTTCATAAAGAGCCGACTTCCATCCCTTCCGGGGTCATCACTACCTTTGATTAGTTTAACCATCTCTTCTTCCGTCGTTTGTGTATCCGAGACCCACTTAAACTCTAGCGTCATTCCTATTGAGGTCAATATTTCTGGATATACTATGCTAAGACTGGATTGCAAATCACATAAGCTTGAGTTTTGGTGAAGGTGAATTCAGATTGGACGGAAAAGTGAGATCATGTGGGTGAATGTGAACCAACCAAACAAATTTTATGTTATCGGTTTAGTGTTTAATCTACTAAACATAAAAATCTCTTTGTATGTGGATTATTGCTTGGAATTTCTAAAAATATAATTCCCAAAATCAGGTATAATCATAAATGGGTAAGTGAAATTTCCCCTCTATATTCTCTAAAAATTTCTACCTTCAAACCATTAGCTTTGATGTTACATTAGCACTAGGGGGTATTAGTGGGAGCAATAGTAGCAGAAGTAGTGCCGTATTAGTATATTAAATAAAAAATATTAGTTTATTTAACTGAAAGTAAGGAGTGATGTTAAAACTTAAAATGAACAGAAATTACTCCGTATATGAAATTGGTTGTCCCCTCCGCAATCCCACGCTCTTTACGCTAAAGTTTTAAATTGTTTTAAAAAGTAGAATTGTGACAAAGAGTCAAACTTTAGCGTAAAGAGCGAGGGATAGCGGAGGGGACAACCCATTTTATGTACGGAGTAATTTCTGTCCGTTTTAAGTTTTAACATCGCTCCCTACTTTCAGTTTAAAAAAACTAGTTTTTTTTATTTAAATTCTGAACGTTTTTGAATTAATGAATGTTTGATTTTGGCTCTCCGCACATAAATTATTAAAATGAAATTTGCATATTAATTCTTTTTTGGCTAAATGGTTTTCTCTTAGTTTTGATCAGAAGATAAGGGATGGGGAAGGAGGCCTAGTTCCCCTCCAATTTTTCGGTTACTTAAAAAGGCAACTAGAGCTTTTAATTTTTAACGAACGTTTTATTAGTAAAAAGTATGTGCAGCTTAAGAATTAAGTTACATAACAAACCTTTATATTCTTATTTTTTATTATGTACTAGCTGTTGGAGTGGCGCTTCGCGCCACCCCAACACCTAGTTGATGGGGCGCTTCGCGCCCCCCCAAGCCCCCCGTGCCCATAAGTCATTACGCGCCATATTAGTTACGCGCCATTGTAGTTGTGTCCCTGTGTCCCACCTGTGAATAGAGATAGATATAAATATATGTTTTTAACTACGTAAAACATGCGAATATACAACATTCTTCGCTGTCCCATTGTCTGTGCATATAAATAGCTTGTCAGGTTTACTGACTCTTGAACATGCAACATATAATTGTCCATGGGAAAAACAATCCGTATTCAGATCTATACCTCATTATTCTAATGATGTGTCCCTGTGTCCCGGTCGTCATTTATATTCCCTGTGTCCCGGTCGTCATTTGTGTCCCGGTGTCCCAGTTTGTAATTTCTCTTTGAGTGTCCCGGTCGTCATTTATATTCCCTGTGTCCCGGTGTCCCGGTCCTCATTTGTGTCCCGGTGTCCCGGTCTGTAATTTCTATTCGAACAATCCCTGTGTCCCGGTCGTCATTTATATATCCCGCTTGTACCCTCGGCGTCCCTGTTGTAGTTGTGTCCCTGTGTCCCGGTCGTCATTTATATTCCCTGTGTCCCGGTCGTGATTTGTGTCCGGGTGTCCCAGTCTGTAATTTCTCTTTGAGGTTCCCGGTCGTCACTTATATTCCCTCTGTCTTGGTCGTCATTTGTGTCCCGGTGAGTAATTTCTCTTTGAGTGTTTTTTCTTTTTAGTTTTTTTTTTAGTTTTTTACCTTTTTTCTTTTTTCAGTTTTCTTTTTCTTCTTTATTTTTCACCGTCACTATGAAGTACATATTGACGAATCTTTGTTTTTTTTTTAACTTAAATCTGGTAGGAATTGATGATCTTATCCAAGTCAAAATCCCAAAACCCAATCATCATCGCTATCATTTTCAGTTTTGATATGTTTTGACTCTCGCTGTCCAGGCGGATTTTCATCTAACTGCGCGGTTTTGCGTTCTTTAGCCGCAAGCCTGTTTTCTTGCTGTTCTTGTGATTCCCCGGCACACTTTCTTTTCTTACTTTCTCTATCAGCTGCAAGCCTGTTTTCTTGCTGTTCTTGTGATTCCTCGGAACACTTTCTTTTCTTACTTTCTCTATCAGCAGCAAGTTTTTTGGCATAAACTCTTTGAGCAGCTTCCTCGGCTGTTGCCATTGTAGGTTCTTCAGTCATTTTACAATTAAACATTTTTCCATGAACAAATGTCTTAAATACCGTTATTGACATCACCGTCATAGCAAAAATGACGACAACTAACTTCATGACGTCAGTCGACACAGAAACATGACGTCACCTGACAGACAGACACACATACAGACAACTTATTTTTATATATATAGATTTGACGGTTTTGTCCCCTCGTTAATGCCTCACTGTTTACACTAAATCTTAAGTTTTCTCCCAATTCTTTAAGAATGACCCCTGAATCAGAAAGGCCGTAGAATAAATAGTTGAAATTACTAAAAATACTTTAGCATAAAGAGCGAAGTATTTATCTCTTTCTAAATACATCGCTCTCTACGCTAAAGTATTTTTAGAAACCCTCATATGCGTAATAATCTCTGTTCGTTTCAAGTTTTAATGCTGCTCGTTACTTTCAATTGAAAAACTTTTTCATGTTTATTTTTTCATTGTTTTTTTTTATAATAATGCTAGAAAATCCTGCGCCCTTTTCATTGAATTTTTCTTCCGCCATGACATATTCCTCCAAAGAAAGATCCTCCCACATAGCCCCCTCCCCTAAATCCCACCCCAAAACCGAAAAAATCCCCCTGAAAACGTCTGTACATTTCCCAGTAACCATTACTGTATGTAAACACTGGTCAAGTTTTGTAACTTGCATCCCCTCCCTCAGGGACTGTGGGGGAAGTAAGTCATCCCAAAGGCATAGTTATTATGGATTTCGACTATGCGAAACAAAATAGCTATCTCAATTTTGATCCGTTGACTTTGGGGAAAAAATGAGCGTGGGAGGGGGCCTAGATACCCTCCAATTCTTTTGTTCACTTAAAAAGGGCACTAGAGCTTTTCTTTTCCGTTAGAATGAACCCTCTTGCAAAATTCTAGGACCACTTGGTCGATATAATGACCCCTGGGGAAAAAAACAAACAAATAAACACACACCCGTGATCTGTCTTCTGGCAAAAAATACGAAATTCAACATATTATAGATAGGAGCTTTAAATTTTTGCTGTTTGGTTCTCTGATACGCTGAATGCGATGGTGTGATTTTCGTTAAGATTCTATGACTCTTGGGAGATGCTTTCCCCTATTTTCCAAAATAAGGCAAATTTTTTCAGGCTCATAACTTTTGACGACAAAGACTAAATTTGATGAAACTTAATATATTTAAAATCAGCATGAAAATTTGATTCTTCTGATGTATCTTTTAGCATCAAAACTCTGTTTTTTAGAGTTTCGTTTACTATTGAGCTGGGTCACTCTTTACTGTTTACGGGTTACCATGAACGGTTTGAACAAGTAACGCGGAGTAACATCAGTATTAATAGCAGAAGTAGCATAGATATGTTGTGAGAGGGATGTTATACCTCTTTTGATGCCCTGGAAGTTATGGCTTGATACGGTAAACTGTTACAAGGATATTGCTGATATGGCCTTTTGACAATGTGTATGTACAGAGTATATTTTGATTTAGTTAAGCTTTTCCCAGAACATTTCCTTATATTTTATCTTTAGTATCCTCATCCTTGGCAGTACTTACTTTAGAGGCAGTAATTGTAGTGGTAGTAATTTCAGTAAATATACTGGTAGTAATATCATACAAATAGTACATTTTTGGTCAATTGGTTATCCCCCATAACATTCTGTGAAAGTTCTAGATTAATATATTCAGTCATTCCAACTTCAACGCTTTTGACACCCCATGTGTATATAACGTGTTTTGATTTAGCTCAACTCTTCCCCCTGAATTCTTTGAAAGATTTACTTGAATGTCCATCATCTTCTTGGACATTTAAAGTCAAACGAACCGACTTTTCTCAATTGCAAAACAACTATACATGAACACGTGCCAAATTGTGAATGTGAAGCCCTATGATTTTCCTGGGGTGATGACTGTGTGGGGAGATGGATAGCCCAGAAGACAAATTTACAAAACACTTTCAACATTACCCCCTTTTCAACAACATTGAATAAAATTGCTACCAAAAACTTTTGGTTGGATGATTGGAGAATTAACTGGCGTAAGAAGGGGTAATGGTTTACCTCCAGTCACTTTTGTGTCTTGATAGAGCCACATAAAAACAAAACTGAGGCTTTCGACTTTCCAATCGAATGAGTGGACTTTCCAATCAAATGAGTTTCCAATCGAACTAGCACAAATTACAGTCATTGTCCGAAGAGCTGGAAGGGGCTATCAAGCCATAGCTATTTAAGTGTCTTTCCGAACAAAATGAATATCTCACAATTTCTGTAAGAAGAATTAGGAGTGAGTTGGGGGGGGGGAGAGTGTACCGGTTGCCTTGTGATCACTTTTGACTCTTAAATAGAGAACTAAAGCTTTGAATTTCAAATTAAATAAGCCTTCTCTAAAGTCCACAACGACAACAAAACAAAACAATACATAATTATATCAAAGATCAATATTTCTTTGATGCAGTAGCAAAACAAAACAACAGAAGGATAAGGGCATCGTTTGGGAGGAGCTTGACCCTTGATTTTTCGGATGTCCTCTTGCACCCATCCTCCCTATACACAACCTCTTTTGCTCAAATCCATCCAATCAAAATTTTGACATTCCCAGTTTGTTCAAAATTGTTCAAAGATCAGATAACAAAAACTTTGGGTTCAGTATAACCACTCACTCCCAAATCCTGGGTGTCAGTTGTAAATTACGCCCTGGGGGCAAATAAAGTTTGAAAAATGGTCGTATAAACCTCGGAGGGGATTCAGATGATTAGACGTTGAAAGTTCTAATTCCCTTTTTAAGAGTCACAAGTGATTCAATGGCAACTAGCCCCCTCCCAACCAACCTTCTTTGCCCCAAAAATGTCCAATCAAAATTGTTTTATGGAGCCAGTCTATTCAAAATAGGCTAGATCATTTAACCAAGACTCCATGGATAACACATCCCACCTGAATCTGGGAGCAAGTACTTTAAATTATGCCCTGGGGGTATATAAAGATTTTATATCTTTGTGAAAAGTTCGCAATCACATGATAAATCTCACTAAAAAGACTACAAAATTAAAAAAAAAAATCACATGTCAAATCGACGTGCTTCTCGCACGAGCTTCTCACAGGTAGGAAAATGGTGCTTTACCTGTTTATAATACCAAGGAATACCACTCTAAGCGTTTATCAAAGCTTCTTTCTGGCTGACATCCCAGAGCACCCAGGTACTTCGGGGCTGTGGCATTCAGGGGCATTAGAATATGCATTGAAGAAATGGGGAGATCATTCTCATTGCGGTCAATTGAAAATTCTGTCACGGCTTTTCATATAGAACAAATCCAATAACGAGTTTCGGAAACAGAGATCAAACAGTTTGTGGTAACGAACTGTAGTAAGGAGCAACCCGGCTCAATTGTAAACAAAACTCTAAAAAACGGAACTTTGATGCTAAAAGATACATCAAAAGAATCAGATTCTCATGCTGATTCTAAATATGTAAATTTCATCAAATTTAGTCTTTGTCATCAAAAGTTAAGAGCCTGAGAAAATTTACCATATTTTGGAAAATAGAGCGTAACACCCCATAAAAGAAATAGAATCTTAACGAAAATCACACCATCGTATTCTGAGTATCATAAAACCCTACAGCAAAAATTTCAATCTCCTATCTACAAAAATGTAGAATTTCGTATTGTTTGCCAGAAGACAAATCACGGGTGCGTGTTTATTTGTTTTTGTTTTGTTTTTTCCCAGAGGTCATCGTATCGACCAAGTGGTCCTATAGTGTCAAAAAAGGCTTATTCAAACGAAACTGACAAGTCCTAGAGGCCTTTTCAAGTGACCATAAAATTGGAGGGCACCTAGGCCCCCTCCCACGATCATCTTTTCCCAAAGTCAACGGATCAGAATTTTGAGATATCCATTTTGTTCCACATTGTCAAAAACCATAATAACTATGTCTTTGGGAATGTCTTACTCCCCCACAATCCCTGGGGGACGGGCTGCAAGTTACAAACTTTTTAAAATGTTTTTAAAAGTTTGACTCTTTGCCACGATTCTACTTTTTAAAACAATTAAAAGCTTTAGCGTAAAGAGCGAGGGATTGCGGAGGGGACAACCCATTTTATATACGGAGTAGTTTCTGTTCGTTTTAAGCTTTAATGTCGCTCCATACTTTCAGTTAAAAAACTAGTTTTTTTTATTTAATCCCTAAACAGCTATGAAACCATTTCGAGAACTTGCTGTACTGCAAAAGTATGACTTTCCATAAGAAAACTTTCGCTGCTAGGGCACACTTTGAGAGATTTAGTCACTAGGGTGTCAATCTAATATCTATATATATATATAAATAAGTTGTATGTCTGTGTGACGTGTATGATCAGGTGACGTCATGTTTCTGTGTCGACTGACTTCACGAAGTTAGTTGTCGTCATTTTTGCTATGACGGGGACGTCATTAAAGATATTTAAGACATATATGTTCACGTAGAAATCTAATAATGTTTAAGTTCAAATGACTGATGAACTTACAATGGCAAAAGCCGATGAAGATGCTCAAAGAGTCTATGCCAAAAAACTTGCTGCCGATAGAGAAAGTCAGAAAAGAAAGCGTGCCGAGGAATCAAAAGACCAGCAAGGAAACAGGCTTGAGGCTAAAGAACGCAAAACCGCGCAGTTAGATGAAGATCCACCTGGACAGCGAGAGTCAAAACATATCAAAACTGAAAATGATAGCGATGATGATTGGGTTTGGGATTTTGACTTGGATAAGGTCATCAATGCCTACCAGATTTTAGTTAAAAAAACAAAGGTTCGGCGATATGTATTTCATAGTGAAGCTGAAAAATAAAGAAGAAAAAGAAAACTGAACAAAGAAAAAATGTAAAAAACTAAAAAATACTAAAAAGAAAAAACACTATAAGAGAAATTACAGACCGGGAGACAAATGACGACCGGGAAAGAGGGAATATAAATAACGACCGGGACACTCAAAGAGAAATTACAGACTGGGATACCGGGACAAAAATGACGACCGGGACACAGGGAATATAAATGACGACCAGGACACAGGTATTTAAGAATATCGCTCAAAGACAAATTTTTAATTGTAACAAGACCGTAGAAAGAGAAATTCCTAATTCTAAAATGACTGGAGAACCTACAATGGCAACGGTACCACCATCGAAGTAGATAACCAGTGGGTTTACGGCCAACCTACCATCTTCAAAGATACCACGATAGGAAGACTCTACGCCGTTCACCCCAATCAACATGAATGCTTCTTTCTACGCCTGCTTTTGGTGAATGTACCCGGTCCGACATCCTTTGAGTATTTGAGAACTGTAAACGGTACTATACATGACACTTACCATAGTGCATGCCAAGCTCTGAATTTATTGGAGAATGACCAACACTGGGATAACTGCATCAATGACGCGTGCGAAACGTCAACCCCAAGTCGGAAAAATATAAGTCAAAAATGTCCAAAGATATACTCCATCGAAAACAGTTAGAGACGTCAGATATGACTTTTGATTTTACATCAGAAATTTATAACTACACTTTAGTTATTATAGAAGATTTATGCGTACGTATAGCAAACAAACCTCTTCAGGATTTGGGAATGCCTTCACCTAACCGTATCGCTGCTGTTTCGACATGTGTAGAATTGGATCGTGAACAAAGTTACAGTACGAGTGATCTATTGTCGTATGTACAAAATAACATTTCCAAGTTAACGTTGGAGCAAAAAGACATTTATGATACGATAGACTCAATTTCAGGACGTATACAACTATCTGCTTATTTCTATAAATTAGTGACGTCCAAAAATTAATTGATTGAAAAAGTATTTCCGAATATTCTAAAAAATTATAAAAATAATAAATGGCTAAGTGAAAGAGCGATTCTCGCACCCAAAAATATAGACGTCCACGAAATCAACAATATTGTTTTGACCAAGATTCGAGACCAGGCAGTCCTTTGCAAGTCAGTCGACACAGTTTTGGAACCAAATGAAGCGGTTAATTATCCATCTGAATTTTTAAATTCCATAGATCTTTCAGGGTTTCCACCACACGTGCTACAGCTAAAAATAGGCGTACCAATAATACTTTTAAGAAATATCAACCCACCAAAGCTTTACAATGGCACGAGACTTGCCGTAAAAAAAAAAAAAAAACAATGGAAAACCTAATAGAGGCCAGAATATTGACAGGGAATTTTGAGGGTGAGGCTGTTCTTATTCCTCGCATTCCCATGATTCCAACGGATCTGCCTTTTCAATTTAAAAGATTGTAATTCCTAATTCGATTAGCATTTGCAATCACCATTAACAAAGCTCAAGGACAATCATTAGAAAAATGTGGTATAGATCTTAATACTGATTATTTTTCCCGTGGACAATTGTACGTTGCATGTTCGAGGGTCGGTAAACCTGACAATCTATTTATATGCAGCGACAATTGGACAGCGAAGAATGTTGTATATTCGCAAGTTTTACGTAGTAAATTTGTATTGTATCTATCTATCTATCTATCTATATAAAAACGAGTTGTGTGTACGCATGTTTGTTTGTTTATAAAAAGAGCGTTTGCATATGACGTCATTATTAGTGCATACGGCTTTGTATATGCACAGACAATGGGAAAGCCAAGAATGTTGTATATTCGCAATTTTTACGTAGTTTAACTCCTGCAGACGAAATGAATGCTTGCCTGAAAAATTCTAATTTATGGGCAAACGTAAAAATATTAAAATTAACTACAAATATGCGTGTCCGGTTGCAAAACGATGACTCTGGTCAAACATTTTCAGATCAATTGCTGGCAATTGGAAACGGAACGCTCCCAGTAGTGGGAAAGCCAAAAATGTTGTATATTCGCAATTTTTACGTAGTTTGAAACACATATATAAATCTATCTATATTCACAGGTGGGACACAGGGACACAACTACAATGGCGCGTAACTAATATGGCGCGTAACGACTTACGCGCGCGAGGGGGCTTGGGGGAGTGCGAAGCGCCCCACCAGCTAGGTGTTGGGGTGGCGCGAAGCGCCACCCCAACAGCTAGTATATATATATATATATATATATATATATATATATATATATATATATATATATATATATATATATATATATATATATATATATATATATATATATATATATATATATCTACAAGTGCCAGATTCCGTTGACAATCATACTAGGCTAATATTAACCTAATATAATCAGGGTGAATGGTGAATGCTTAAATATTATAGAAAAATGTCGATGGATAGTATTATTTCAAGTAAAATTTAACACTTAAATATGTTATAATTTTGATTCAGGTGCGATATAATCCTTTATCATTTGTAACAAAATTTTATCGTGATTGTCCGCATATTGGTGAATTTCGAAAATTACCGGTGAATGTCCGATATAGCTTTTTTCTCCTTGGAATTAGTCGAATTAGTCTTGTTGCCAGTCAACTTATTCAATATAGTGCAAGGTTTGATGATGGTGAGGTTTTTAACCTGTTTCTGAAATTTGGAACCAAATTTAACCTAACATATCCTATTCTACACACACACACACACATATATATATATATATATATATATATATATATATATATATATATATATATATATATATATATATATACTATATATATATATATAACTATATATATATATATATATATATATATATATATATATATATATATATATATATATATATATATATATATATATATATATATATATATATATATATATATATATATATATATATATATATATATATATATATATATATAAATAAGTTGTTTGTGTGTGTCGACTGACGTTATGTTTGTGTGTCGACTGACGTCATGTTTGTCGACTGACGTCATTTTAAGGATTGAGCTGTATGCGTCATGAAGTTGTTTGTCGACTGACGTCATGTTTGTAAACTGATGAAATTACATACCGGGACACCAGGACACAAATGACGGCCGGGACACAGGGAATATAAATGACGACCGGGAACCTCAAAGAGAAATTACAGACTGGGACACCCGGACACAAATCACGACCGGGACACAGGGAATATAAATGACGACCGGGACACAGGGACATATCATTAGAATAACGAGGTATAAATCTGAATACGGATTGTTTTTATCTCTTCTCTCTGTGAGTGAATGATTTTTGTTTTCTTCTCTAAGTAAGTGGTTCGTTCATTTTCCCCTTTTTTACAGGCCAAAGAGCCTTCGGGGAAATAGTAAAATGTAATATTGTATGTGTGTTTCGTGATGAATAAATCTTATCTTTTCCCATGGACAATTATATGTTGCATGTACAAGAGTCAGTAAACCTGACAATCTATTTATATGCATAGACAATGGGACAGCGAAGAATGTTGTATATTTGCATGTTTTACGTAGTTAAAAACACACACACATATATATATATATATATATATATATATATATATATATATATATATATATATATATATATATATATATATATATATATATATATATATATATATATATATATATATATATATATATATATATATATATATATATATATCTATTCGGTAAATATAACCAGAATCAAATTGGTCACAACTAAGATAGCAGGACACTGCTCACTCAACCATAAAGGTGTAGACCAAAAATGTACAAGGGAACCAAAGAGGATTAGACAGAAAGATCCAAAAACTCATTCAATTTTCATATGAAGGCTTAATGGAGCACAGCAAATTAGGTCATTGATACGTACTCCATTAGGCATCTTGACTCCCCCCTTCCTAAGCAAATTTATATCGCCCCTCCTTATTAATACATCACTGTAATATAAAACAAACCTTCAGTTTAATAAAGCTTAAAATAAACACCAGAAACATTTTTGTACAAAAAGAAGGGAGGTGCCACCTTACACCACTCCTGGAGACATTACTATATTTTTCGAGGGACAAATCCTGCCAGACAATTTGATCCCTGCTGAAAATTTCCCCCTGATAGTTCCTCTGTAATATTCTCTCTATGTGTAAAATATTGCATTCAAAGAGAAAGAAACATAAACAATAAATTTTGCCGATTAATTCAGGGAAATTTTTCCCAGAAAATCTGTTCTCGCTAAAAATTTTCCTTCAAGAAATCGTAGACAAATCTCAAGACTTACAGCTCTTTCCCTGGGGGCTTTGAGGGGGGTCATGTCATCCACAGAGGCAGAGTCATGTTTATATGACCTTTAAATTATGATGACCCAACTAGCTATCTCGAGATTTAATTTGGAGAGATTTAATTCGGTTTGTGGAAAAGAGGCAAGAGAATGGGCCTGATGGCCCTCCATTCTATCAATTGAAACGGCAATAAAACTTGTAATTTTTGTGTGATTGAACACATGAAATTCAATCAATTTTTGATTGAAATTGAACACAATACAATCAGTATTGGCAAAAATAATAACAAACAACACGCATCCATGGTCTTCAAATACTGACGAAGACCATACTGCCTATTCATTTTAGAAACCCCAAACTTGGGACTACTTTAATTTTTCAATTTCAGGTTTAAAGACCCCATTTTATAATAAGTTTTATTTCACTTTAATGTTTAGTTTGACAAGGATGTCTCTTGGATAGAGAGCCAAAATTATCCAAAGGTTTAAGTGAATTTCCCTGTCTTAGATAAATGTTCTGTTGTTTTACTTGTTGTTTTTGGCAAAATATTCACAGTTTCAAATCGATACATAATCCCTCTTGATATACAGAACTATTTTTGGTCTATGCAGTTATTATGGAAGTAAAAGAGCAATATTTGACCCCTAAATTAGCAGTTTCTTGGTTTGGGAAAGGGGCTGCCTCTTCCTCATCCCCAATCACCCTCTTTTGGTCGGAGAAACTTCGGAGGAGGCTTGTGAGAGTTCTAGTCCTTTTAATTAGGTCAAAAGTGATTGAAAACCAATAAGCACCTGTCCTGGAACTAATTTAGTTATCTGGTCCTTTTGTTACCCCTTAGAACACTTGATCGAACTTTTGAAGCACCTACTTTGTAATTTCTCTGAGACTGTTGAATTTCCTGTGTGGAAGAATTTTACACGGGGAAAATTTTCCATGGGGAAAATTTTCCGACTTTTGATACATCTAAAAACATGAACGCCCCTTGGCTCTTCCTCCCCTCCCCCAATACTCCGAAAGCTTCAGCTCTGTTGCCATCTGTCTTTCCCAATATGTCTAGAATATGCCACTTTAATAGCCTACAGAGTTTCGCTAACTGAGTTCAGACAAAGGTGAAGTTACCTTTGGAGTGGCTATAGTTACCCTTTTTATTTGCATAGCAAGTCTAGGAATTTGACGTAAAACATGAAGATATAGTACAAAAATAGTAAGAAATTTTGATAATAGTATATCTGTTATCACGATTGTCGGAGTAATGAAAATCCAATTTGATCAATACATTAAAGATATTTTTAAGGTCACTGAATATTATTCAGCATTCAAATATTATTTCAGTATTAAATATTATTTCAGTATTAAAGAAACTGAACGTCACAATATATCATTTAGGGCAAGGAGGGAGGAGGCTGGTTGCCCTCTGATCTCTCTTCAATTCTGCCTAAACAAAAATTGAAAGTTCTAACCTAATACAATCAGCTGTTGCTTGGATAGTACGGGTGTTCCCTTTTCACAACCAGCAAGGACAAAGTGGGTTTTGATCGTATATGGAATCCCTCTCTATTTCCATAAGCACCGCAACAGAAACTGTTGGGGGAGGGGCTGTAAACCCAGGAGGTAAATTTATTTGAACTTTTGAGTGTTTTAAATAAAATGAGTATCTCAAATTTTGATCGGAGAGAAAAAACTTTGGGGAGGGGGAAGGAGGTTTAGTCTTCGATCACTTTAGAACATTAAAAGGCAATGGAACTTTTAATTTCTAACTGAAGAAATGCAGTGAAAGAAATTCTAACTGAAGAAACCATGCAAGGAACTGTTAAAATTGAGCTTGGGGATAGGGGTGAGTGTAAAAGTGTTGTTGGGAATATATAAAAAAATGTCTACTATTGTTTTCCATAAGAGCACAAACAATTTGGAAAGCTTGAAACTTATATCCGAATTCTATTGGGTCTAGACTCTTGTTTATTCAAATTACTTGACTTGGAATTGGGTAATACTCGATGTCACATAGGAGGTTATTTGTAATTTCCTAATGTTCCATAAAATGAGCTACTCTGTTGCACAAGCAACGCTCAAAAAGCCGAAAGGATTGAACTGGCTCATAATTCGATCGACTATTTTTTATCTTTAAATACTTGGTTAAATATTTACTTATAATTAAATATTTGATTAAGATGGGACGTAACACGTTTGAATCCCAGGTTTTGTCCAGGTATGTGTCAAAACTTGCAACATTTTGCCAAAATTTCATTTAGTAAAAGCGTCAATAATAAAGTCACATGTTTTGTTGAAACTTGATCTTTTCTTTTATTGGAACCGTTGATAGTTTGATTATTCGAGGCTTCTGCGGACCACCGTTTCTGAATTTGTCAGTTTGCATATTTATCCTGAATAATTAAATCAGCAAACACAGATTATCCAAGGCCAAGATTATACGATATGATAAAATGTCTTACGTTTCTACTTGACATATTAAAAGCGAAAATAATTTTGGAAAAAGTTCTTAAAATAATCATATCTGGACTAAGTACTGAATTGACTACTGAACTTCTGGCATGCAAAAAAACCTTTGCTATGGGCTCTTTCTTTCTCCTACCTCGGAAATTATACCTCTTAGTCTCCTTTGTAAACGAAGATTTAAACTTATTTTACCAAAGAGTTTACCAAAGATTTTTACCATAACAAATTATGTATTCAATGCACTCGATATAGTTAAATTGAATATAGTATACTCGGAAACTTTCTTGCACGTTTTCTGTGATGGAAAACTACTTGGAAACAGTTTATGTATAGGATATCATTTTACCAGTGGTATTTACAGGAATTCTTGTATACAGAGCTCAATATCCTGACAGAAGCCATACCTCTATTGCCTAAGCAATTTCTTGTACGTCCAGTAGCAACAACTGAGGCAACTGTTAAAGATGCCAGCAAGCCCCACTACGATAACCTTAGGACAGCGCCTCTCTTATAGTGTGGGCCATGTGTTAAACAATTTAGCTGCGAGCATGTGGTTTTCTTATTTACTAGTATATTTACAGTTTGTCCTTCATGCAAGTTTTTCCTTAATAATAGCTACAACTGAAACAACTCTCGAAAAATCTGTCATATGGCTGAGCCATACAACAATTCAAGAGGGTATATGCAAATTTTTTCCTGTTCTGGAATGTTTATGTTTGAAAATCATAATGCATAATGGAAACATACAAAACCTCGTCATTCTATTACTAGAAATATTATTTTTGGCTAGAAATTGACGATCGATCGTCAATTTGACAAATGGGGGGAAGTCTTGTTGCTGTTTTTCTTTCAGAGGGGGTCGGGGCTTGACATTTTAAGCTTAATATGATTCTGGCATTGCGAAAAAGATGCTTGTCTCGGTTTTGACTTAAGCCCTTTCAACATCTTTGCTCAGTCATCACTGCTTATCTCCATATTCTTGGAAGACTTGGCTCTTAATCACCCCTTCCTTCCCCAATTAAAGTTTATTTATTATGCGACATTTCAGACGGTACTTCTGTAAGCTAGATTCCAAGTTAAATGAAGAGAATTGCCTGCGGTTAGGTCCTTTTCATTCTATTGTGGGTGCGCTACTGATTTTCATTCGTTTTTCTTTTATATTAATACAAAAAAATCCGAAAAGAACTTTTTGAGAAAAGTAAAGAGCCATATTAAAACTAAAAACGAGGAGAAGTGGAGTCTTATAATAATTCTAATTTAAAAAAACAAGAAATTACTTGAAATTGTTTGTCTTAACCATAGCTAATTCCAACAGCTCTTTAATTTTATATCTGGAAACTATTCCAGTGCTACTAAAACGAATTGGAAAACCAAGTAAAAATTTACAGCTCTGGATATATATATATATATATATATATATATATATATATATATATATATATATATATATATATATATAGTCGTCTGTCTGTGGATCGACTGACGTCATGAAGTTAGTTGTCGTCATTTTTGCTATGACGGTGACGTCCTTAAAGATATTTAAGACATATATGTTCACGTAGAAATCTATTAATGTTTAAGTTTAAAATGACTGATGAACTTACAATGGCAAAAGCCGATGAAGATGCTCAAAGAGTCTATGCCAAAAAACTTGCTGTTGATAGAGAAAGTCAGAAAAGAAAGCGTGCCGAGGAATCAAAAGAACAACGCGAAAGCAGACTTGCTGCTAAAATAGAAAGTGAAAAAAGAAGGCATGCCGAGGAATCACAAGAACAGCAAGAAATCAGGCTTGCTGCTGATAGAGAAAGTAAGAAAAGAAAGCGTGCCGAGGATTCAGAGCAACCTGAAAGTTATCACCTCGCATTCAGGTACAGCCCAGTCGATGATTATAGCTTGAGTAAATGTGTTCAAATCGGGACAATGTCTAAAATTTGTCCCTATTGCAAGGCCTTGAAATTCAATGATGAAACAATGGGAATGTGTTACGCCTCAGGAAAAGTTAAACTTCCTCTATTGGCTGTACCACCAGAGCCATTGAAGACTTTCCTTACTGGAACTACGTCAGAATCTAAGCGTTTTTTGTCAAAAATCAGAAAATACAACTCATGTTTCAAAATGACGTCGTTTGGAGCCCAAATCGAAAATCCAGATCAATTTATGTCTACTTTCAAAGTAAAAGGGCAAATTTATCATAGAGCAGAGTCCCTTCTACCATTCTCAGGCGAGAATCATAAATTTTTACAATTGTACTTCATCAGTGATAGAAATTCTGAATTGAATACACGTTGCGAAATTTCTCCCAAGGTTGAAAGGACAATCGTTTCCCAATTGCAACATCTTTTCCACGAAAATAATAATTTAGTGCGTCTGTTCAAAACAGCCATCGATTTGATGCCTACTGATACGCATAAAATTGTTATTTCCACTGACAAAACGCCTCCTGGCCAACATGTGCGTAGATACAATGCTCCAACTATCGACGAAGTTGCAATCGTTATGGTCGGTGATCAGTTTTTACCTCGAGATATTATTCTTCATAAGCGAAACGCTCAGTTGTTAAGAATTGCTGAAACTCATCGATGCTACGATGCCCTACAATATTCTATCATTTTTTGGGATGGAGCCGACGGCTATCACTTTAATGTTAAATTGATGAATCCAGCCACTAACAAAGAAATGAATAAGAAATTCAGTGCAATGCATTATTATTCCTATAGACTAATGATTCGGCAGGATGAAGAAAATTATAATTTAAAATGCCGTGAATTGTTTCACCAATTTGTCGTTGATATGTATGCTAAAATTGAATCAGAACGTTTGCTATATATCCGCCTGAATCAGACCAACCTCCGCTCTGAACAATACATTCATTTGCGAGATGCAGTTATAAATGACGGTAATACCACAAACGTAGGAAGATTAACAATTTTACCTTCGTCATATGCTGGCAGTCCCCGTCATATGCATGAATATGCTCAAGATGCTATTGCGTATGTTCGTCTCTATGGTCGTCAAGATTTATTTATTACATTTAAATGTAATCAATCTTGGGACGAGATACTGCACCTTTTACTTCAAGGCCAATCGGCGGTTCATAGGCATGACATTACGGCCCGTGTCTTCCGGCAAAAGTTGAAATCACTGATAAACTACATAGTAAAACTTGAAGTGTTTGGGTCAGTGCGATGCTGGATGTACTCAGTGGAATGGCAAAAACGAGGTTTGCCACACGCACATATACTAATCTGGCTACATAAAAAAATTACTTCGAACGAAATTGATGATGTGATTTCCGCTGAAATACCTGATAAAAATGTCGATAAGGGGTTACATGATATTATTGAAAAAAATATGATACATGGACCTTGCGGTGCACTGAACGAAAATTAACCATGCATGGCCAAAGGAAGGTGCACAAAGCAATATCCTCGACTTTTAGTATCAAAGACAATTACTGGCAATGATGGTAACCCACAATATAGAAGAAGATCTACTGAAAATGGCGGTAAAACAGCAATAATAAAGAAGCGTAGCGGTACCACCATCGAAGTAGATAACCAGTGGGTTGTTCCATATTCCCCATTATTATCAAAAACATTTAATGCACACATAAACGTTGAATACTGTAACTCCGTAAAGGCAATCAAATACATATGTAAATACGTCAACAAAGGCAGTGACATGGCATTTTTTGGCTTGCAGCCCGAAATCAAAGATTTCGACGAAATCGTACAATATCAGGCTGGAAGATACATAAGCAGTAATGAAGCTGTTTGGCGAATTCTTTCATTTCCGATACATGAACGTAGTCCAGCTGTTGTTCACTTAGCGGTACATTTACAGAATGGTCAACGTTTTTATTTCACGGAAACCAACGTGCAATGGGTGAATGTACCCAGTCCGACATCCTTTAAGTATTTGAGAACTGTAAACGGTAATATACATGACACTTACCGTAGTGCATGCCAAGCTCTGAATTTATGGGAGAATGACCAACACTGGGATAACTGCATCAATGACGCGTGCGAAACGTCAACCCCAAGTCCAATTCGTGCATTGTTTGGCATCATTTTAACAACTTGCTCTCCATCAGCCCTACAGAGTTATGGGAAAAACATAAGTCAAAAATGTCAGAAGATATACTCCATCGAAAACAGTTAGAGACGTCAGATATGACTTTTGATTTTACATCAGAAATTTATAACTACACTTTAGTTATTATAAAAGATTTTTGCGTACATATGGCAAACAAACCTTTTCAGGATTTGGGAATGCCTTCACCTAACCGTATCGGTGCTGTTTCGACATGCGTAGAATTGGATCGTGAACAAAGTTACAGTACGAGTGATCTATTGTCGTATGTACAAAATAACATTTCCAAGTTAACGTCGGAACAAAAAGACATTTATGATACGATAATGCATTGTGTCGATAACAACGTTGGAGAAATTTTCTTTTTGGATGCGCCAGGAGGTACTGGTAAAACGTTTGTGATAATCTGGCATCAATTCGATCAAAAAATTATATAGCGTTGGCAATTGCGTCGTCAGGAATAGCCGCAACATTGCTGCCTGGTGGAAGAACTGCTCATTCCGCTTTGACATTGCCTCTGAATTTGCATTCTACAGAAACTCCCACGTGCAATATTTCCAAATCATCTGGGATGGGTAAAGTATTGCAGCAATGCAAACTTATTATTTGGGATGAGTGCACAATGGCACACAAAAAATCGCTCGAGGCTCTGGATCAATGCTTGAAAGATTTGAGAGGCAAGTCGAAACCCTTTGGCAGCACATTAATATTGCTTGCGGGAGATTTCAGGCAAACATTACCTATAATACCTAGATCAACTCCTGCAGACGAAATGAATGCTTGCCTGAAAAATTCTAATTTATGGGCACACGTAAAAATATTAAAATTATCTACAAATAAGCGTGTCCGATTGCAAAACGATGACTCTGGTCAAACATTTTCAGATCAATTGCTGGCAATTAGAAACGGAAAGCTCCCAGTAGACTTAATTTCAGGACATATACAACTACTTGCTGATTTCTGTAATTTAGTGACGTCCAAAAATGAATTGATTGAAAAAGTATTTCCGAATATTCTAAAAAATTATAAAAATAATAAATGGCTAAGTGAAAGAGCGATTCTCGCACCCAAAAATATAGACGTCCACGAAATCAACAATATTGTTTTGACCAAGATTCGAGACCAGGCAGTCCTTTACAAGTCAGTCGACACAGTTTTGGAACCAAATGAAGCGGTTAATTATCCATCTGAATTTTTAAATTCCATAGATCTTTCAGGGTTTCCACCACACGTGCTACAACTAAAAATAGGCGTACCAATAATACTTTTAAGAAATATCAGCCCACCAAAGCTTTGCAATGGCACGCGACTTGCCGTAAAAAAAACAATGGAAAACCTAATAGAGGCCACAATCTTGACAGGGCCTTTTGAGGGTGAGGCTGTTCTTATTCCTCGCATTCCCATGATTCCAACGAATCTGCCTTTTCAATTTAAAAGATTGCAATTCCCAATTCGATTAGCATTTGCAATCACCATTAACAAAGCTCAAGGTCAATCATTAGAAAAATGTGGTATAGATCTTAATACTGATTGTTTTTCCCATGGACAATTGTACCTTGCATGTTCGAGGGTCGGTAAACCTGACAATCTATTTATATGTAGCGACAATTTGACAGCGAAGAATGTTGTAAGTTCGCAAGTTTTACGCAGTTAATTTGTATTGTATCTATCTATCCATCTATCTATATAAAAACGAGTTGTGTGTATGCATGTTTGTTTGTTTGTAAAAAGAGCGTTTGCATATGACGTCATTATTAGTACATAAGGCTTTGTATTTGCACAGACAATGGGAAAGCCAAGAATTTTGTATATTCGCTAGTTTTACTTAGTTTGAAACACATATATAAATCTATCTATATTCACAGGTGGGACACAGGGACACAACTACAATAGCACGTAACTAATAATGCGCGTAACGACTTACGCGCGTGGGGGGGCTTAGGGGGGCGCGAAGGGCCCTACCAACTAGGTGTTGGGATGACGCGAAGCGCCACCCCAACAGCTAATATATATATATATATATATATATATATATATATATATATATATATATATATATATATATATATATATATATATCTATATACTAGCTGTTGGGGTGGCGCTTCACTTCACCCAAACACCTAGTTGGTGGGGGCGCTTCGCGCCCCCACCCAAGCCCTCCCGTGCGCGTAAGTCGCTACGCGCCATATTAGTCACGCGCCATTGTAGTTGTGTCCCTGTGTACCACCTATGAATAAAGATAGATTTATATATGTGTTTTAAACTACGTAAAACTTGCAAATATACAACATTCTTGGCTATGACCTTTGACTGACCTAGCTGTTACCAGGCTTCCCATGGTTGGGTCCCTCAGTCGAAAAGTAAGGCAGTGAAACAGTCCGTTAGCGCTCCAATCACCCTTCCTACTTCTAAGGCTGACACAGATATCCCAGACCATCTAAGAAAACTTGACCACGGGGAGAATTTCCTACTTTTGACAGTAACGGAGGAAATCCTCAACGGTCGCTCATTTTGGAACCCCGGGAAACCTGAATATTCTCCACGGGTCCGGTCACTAGTGGGGACCTTTACAATTAGTCCACATTTGTTTTGTCAGCACTAAACCATCCACGCTCTTCTTGATAATAACATTGTCCCTTGCATTTTCGCCCATCTTCCCAAGAAATTCTGTGGCGCGAATTTTTCGGAGAAAATTAGCTTAAAACCGTTTTAAGAGCCTTTTAGAACCTGAGTGGCTCTTTTGTGGGAAATTTCCCGCCAAAGAATGCAAAGTGTGTGAGTCACAACAATTTTTTACAAGTACAATCTCTGTTTCTCCATAATACAAGAAAATTTCATAACACGACCTTGCGTGTATGGTTGACTAGCGGCTGGAATAGTGTTCATAATTGACAGCAATCAGCCAAACAAATGAAGTAGAAACAATGTCGATAAATTGATTGCCAAAAAATTCATTAATTTGTTGGTCTGCGGCTGCTCGTGACATTTTACGCAAATCCAAAAAAAAATGAGAAAATGACAGATTTTCTACCTTTTTTAAAATAGAGAAGTTAAATATTAGCAGTCAAATTGACGCAGCGTATTTTGTGTGCTGTCAAGGATCTATCCCACTGGGTATAAAGGAGCAGCGACCGCAGGTGACTCAATCATTTTGGCTGCTTAAAGAGCTACTCAACTTCTGCATTTTGTTTAGGCTAATTGTCTGTCATCATTCGAATTTTTTATTTCCTCTTTATAACTTTAACAGCTATTAATTACTGAAAGATAAAAGTTATGTGCTTACTGTAAATGTATAGCTTCGACTTTCAGTGTTTTCAGTCTCTGCTTTCCTTTTAAAAGAATCTTTGACTTCCTTTTTAAATGTATTTCCCTTTGATTGAGTTAAAAACACACAGTCACTAAACCACCGTGCATGTTCAACCCAAGGGTCATCTGTTACCTTCCAGTGGTCCAGATTATTATCACAATGAAAACATTTCACTTTATCTGACACTCCCAAATAGAAAAATCCAGCTTCGGCAAGTTTGTGGGGATCCACCCGGTCACTGTAATTCCAATTAGCAAAAGTTTTTAACCTAGCTTCAAAAGTACTTTTACCAGGATGCATGGGGCCACAGTGGGCATAAATTCTAGAGTTGGCAAGGAAATTATTCGTGACTTGTTTCAGTAGTACAATGTTAATATGTATAAAAGAGCCCTTATATATGAAAAGACCCATCGATATATCACCGGATGCAGGAGGTAAACTTAAAGGTTCAAATCCCTGCACAAAGCAGCATCTTTCAAAATGTCTTCTATGTTCTTCCATAGGTACATCTCCTTCCTCAAAATGATATATCACTCCCCCACAAAAAGCACATTGTACTTGATCACCAAGGCCAGTATAAAAGAATCCAGCTTCAGCTAATTCTCTGATGTTTTTTATAAGAAATGATGTTACTTTATATACACTTCATAACTGTAATGACGTTCCTCTGAAAGCTTTGGTATTGTATTGTATTGTATCGGATTAGCGACGCTTCTTCACTGCTAAGTTCCCTGCGTCGGCCCTGCAGTGCATTCCTACAGCTTGATTTGATCTCTGGGTCCCGTATTACCAAGTTAAGGTCAAACCCACTGCACCACCACAGGAAAAACCCTGTGCCCACGGCGCCCCCCTTGTAGTTGTGTCCCTATGTCCCAATCGTCATTTATATTCCCTGTGTCCCGGTCGTGATTTGTGTCCTGGTGTCCCAGTCTGTAATTTCTCTTTGAGTGTCCCGGTCGTCATTTATGTTCCCTGTGACCCAGTGTCCCGGTCTGTAATTTCATCAGTTGACATCCATGACGTCAGTCGACAAACAACTTCATGACGACATACAGCTCAATCCTTATAATGACGTCAGTCGACAAACATGACGTCAGTCGACACATAAACATTGCGTCACTCGAGAGACAGACAGACAACTTATTTTTATATATATAGATTACATATTTTTAGATAATGAAATATTATTACTTACTGACAGGTTGATCGGATACGTACTTTGACTTTCGGATATCACTTAGATTATTGGGAAGTATGTTTTCGTGCCCTGTAAAACGGACTTGATGTATTTTGTCCAGTTCTGATTTTTTTTTACTGAGACAAATCGTTAATAAGGCAGATAAAGATACTGCTGTTAAACTAGCAGTGAAATTTTTCGGAAAAAATGTGTTTAAAGAGACCTTTGAAATCTGTCGTGTTACTTGTAAAGTGAATATGCTTGAGAAGCGCTAGGGCTCACATTTGAGTTTGGCTTTCATGGCCGACTTTTACGAATTGCTATCACACCAAATCTCGAAAGATGATCCTTTTACACAATTTGCGATCATGGACCCTTCAGATCTTCCGAATTTCCCTGAGCGAACCAAATATTATTGTGGCATCAAGATTAAATAACTGTGTTCGAATGTTAAATTTCCTCGTTGAAAAATAAGACTCTGTTAGTACAGATAAGGATGAACAAGACTGTTTGTGGCCGTTCCTTCCTAAGCCAGAAAATGCTACAGTTCCTGCCATTGTTAGTAATTTAGCTTCTAGGTTGCAGTCCTCCAACTGCGCTAAGCAGCGTGAGTCTATTTCAATTTTAAGGTGCTTGGACAAAATCGACCATACTGAGCAACGGGAGATAGGCTATAGGTGTTTATGAAAGATAATAATTCCGGCTCATCAGTGGTAAGTGCTTTACCCCTCGGTTCACGCATTAGTACTAAGGTTGTATTAGTACTAGTATGTATTAGTATTAGCACATTAGTACTAGGGCTGAAATGAATCAAATATTACAGGTCTTGTGAACTCTGTTGTGCAAGTAAGGCTCTTTAGAGGTAGTTCAGTCGGGTAGTTGTCCTTGACTAGATCTCAATATCGCCTGAAAGAATGGCATCAAACTTGATTATTCACTTTTCTGGTGTCAACTCCACTGAATCGACCCAAGCAGTACTATAAATGCCAAGGATTTGATCACTTTGTACGTGAATGTATGAATGATGTTAAATGTGGTAAATGTTCCGAAACCCATTTTAATAGCTGCGATAATACATGTTCAGCCTCCAATGTGAACAGTGCAAATTATGGTGGAAAGCATAGAGACAACAGCTTCTCCGGTTCCGTGTTGAAGAGCCGTATGCCTGCCTCTGCTTCGAGCACTTAAGATTGAGGTTGAACCCCCCCCCCCCCTTTTCAGGTATGCACACGCCCACAGGGTGCTCGCAAATGTTCTAAGTCAAACCTCTCAACGAAAAGAACAAGTTCACTTTTGTTCGTTTGATATTTCCAAGGCGTTCGACAGTATTGCTCATACTCAAGCCTTATATTCTCTTTTTGTAAATAGTGTAAATATTTATATTATCTTTGTTCTGAGATGTTAGTACAGTCATGAACACAAGTTTAAAACTAAATGGGACTCTCATGCAAGAACACATTGCAGTCCATTTAGGTAGGTAGGTAATTTAATTTAAAAAACAATACAATAAACTTTCATTCATCAGCTAAAAAAAATAAGCCGCAATGGCCTGTAAGCATAGGTGACATAAAATACGATCCATTTCTTTAAAATATTTCATCAAAAAGAAAAATAAATAAGATAAATAAACTACGAAAAAAAAAAGAAGACAAAACAAAAACTAATTGTCAATTTAACAAAATGGGGGGAGATACCCTTCTCTCAATCTAAAATACTCAACATTACTAACTGTTCAGAAGATGGGCCTTGAGGCAACGTTTCAACTGAGGCAGACTTTTTGATTCCTTTACTTGCTGTGAGAATGGATTCCAGACGGACGGTCCCATGTATCTGATGAAATGAGCCGACCGGGAAGTATTTCGAAACTCATGAACAAGATTATTTGAATTTCGCGTGTCATAATCATGATAAGAAGAACCTAAGCTAAAATTCATTAAAAATATCAGGCCCTAAATTATGTAGACACTGATATACTAAAATACCAATCTGGATGTCTGATTTTTCCAACATCCAAAATATCAAACTTCTTATATATAGACACAGTGCTAGCGCTTCCACCTCAGAGCCACCGGACTGTTACTTATAATTAATAACCTACGTTCTATCTGTTACATGCTTCCTCACCAGTTTGGCTTCCAGCCTAAGCTTGGCTGCTTCCATGCTCTAAAATGTCTGTGCAATTTGTTGATCGATGCAGATAAATCCGGTGGTACTCTAGCGCTTGGAGCATACGATGTTAGTAAAGCTATCCTATTTTTGTTTTATTTTCACCATCCTTTCTATATATGGGCTATATTCCCCCAGGACATAACTTATAACCCTTGCCCTGAGGGCTGAAGGGGATGTTATCCTCCAACACATAATTTCCGGATCTTTCAATTACATTAATCAAAATGCCTATCTTGAAATTTTGATTGAATATGGTTGAGGAAATGGTGAGCGTGGGAGGGGGGTTGGTTGCCCTCCAATCAGTTTTGACTATTAAAAAGGATTTTAGTCTTTCAATATCCAACCGAATGAGCTCTTTTCAAAGTTTCTAAGACAACAAATGGTCATCTCGAAATTTCTATCAGATGCATTTTGGGAAAATTCGAGGTATTTGGGAGTGGGGGGGGGGGCTATCCACCCTCCGACCACTCTGAATCTCTAAAAGGGCACTAAAATTTCTGATTAGCAATCCAATGAGCCACCTCCGAAGTTTTTACGACCACTTTTTCTATACAAACCTTATATACCCCAGGGCATAACTTGTAACCATTGCCCGGAGGGCTCTGGGGGGTTGGGTCATACTCAAAGACATATTTTTCAGACCTTTCAATTACGTTAAACAAAATATCTATTTCGAAATTTTGGTTGGATGTGTTTAGAGAAATGATGGGCCTTGCAGGAGGGTTAGTTGCCCCCCAATCACTTTTGACTATTTAAAAGGGCACTAACCCTTTCAATTTCCAATCGAGTGAGCTCTTTTGGAAGTTTATAAGGCAAAAAATAGCCATCTCAAAATTCTATCAGATGCATTTCGGGAAAATACGAGGTGGGGGGGTGTTCACCCTCCGATCACTCTGAATCTTAAAAAGGGCACTAGAACTCCTGATTAACAATCCAATGAGCCCCCTCCGAAATGTATATATATAGGCCTACCTTGGCCTCCGAAGTTTATACGATCACCCTTTCTATATAAACCTCAAATGCCCCTAGAGTATAGTTTGCAACCCTTGCCCTGAGGGCTTTGTCGGGGGGGGGGGGGGGGTTGTCATCCTCAAATAAAAATTTTTCGGACCTTTTAACTACGTTGAACGAATTGGATATCTCAGAATTTTTATTGGATGTGTTTGGGGAAGTGGTGGGCGTGGATGGGGGTAAATTGCCCTCTGATCACTTTCAACTATTAAAAAGGGCACTAGCTCCTTCAATTTCTAATTGAATGAGCCATTTGGGAATTATCAGCGACAACTCCTTCAATACGAAGGCCCCAGGGGCTGATAGTATGATTAATGAGTTTCTTAAATATGGTGGCTCTGAGGTTAGGAATAAGCTACTGAAGATTATGAACATGATTATTGAAAAAGGGAAGCATCCAATGATTTTAGGAAAACCTTAATTAAACCACTGTATGAGAAAGGTGACAAGAGTGAGTGTCGTGATTATCGAGGCATTAGTCTGGTCTCTGTAGGTAGCAAATTACTGAGTAATATGATACTTTTTAGACTGAGACATTCTGTAGACAAAGTTTTAAGGGAAGAACAATGCGGTTTTAGAAAAGGTAGAGGATGTGTCAACCATGTTTTCACTCTTAAGTTAATAATTGAGAAGTCCCTTCGTTGTCAAACACCTTTTGTCCTCAGTTTTATCGATTATGAGCAAGCTTTCGATTCTGTTGATAGAAGAGCGTTAACAAAGGTCTTATCGTTATAGGGTATACCAGAAAAATACATTAAAGTGATTTGTGCTATGTACGAGAATAATACTGCTGCGGTTAAGGAAGGAAATGAGGTTAGCAACTGGTTTTGTATTAAATCAGGAGTTAAGCAGGGTTGTATTCTATCCCCCTTTATATGGATCATTTTGATGGACTTTGTCTTAAGGAGCACAGGAAAGGCAATTGGAGCAAACGTAGATATAAAGATAATTGAAAATTTTGGTCAGGACTATTAACTTGCCCATCGAGTTTTGCTGGATACATAGAGACATCCATGAACAAAATTAATATCCAGAGAATGCAAATAATGTGAACGAAAGCAATTGTCAATTATTTGTGATCGGGGTCTCTAATTTCAGTCAGCACGAAGTGATCAATAGGTTAAGGGGGCCTTGATGGGACTATCCCTAAAACCTTTGTGTGTTTATATATATATTCATAGTGATGATGACTTCTTGTTTAACGCTAAAATTGATTACTGAAGTGTGTTTCTGAAATGTGCCTTATTTGCATTGTTTTGTTCAAATACTTTGTTAAGAAGTGACTTTCAACAAACAAACAAAAAGAAAAAAAATATCACCAGTTAGGAACTTTTCAGGAATTTTAATCCCTCTTGCTAATAATATCATACTGGCTCATTGCTGGAGTAAATAATAATTTATGGACTGTTTTGAAGAGGCGCCATTGGGGGGGGGGGGGTAAGGGGTGGGAAAATGCCCACCCCATATCTTCCAGCCAAAGAGCGTAATTACTTGACGACCCTGGGGGTAATTACGCTATTTGTTATTAATTATTGTAAACATTGAAAGTAGGTAAGATACATAATACAATTCTCGAGTTCTGTCAAATGCCCATTTCCTAGATGATTACGCGACACGAAGTGAGTCGGAGGGGGGGGGGGGTCAAGATGAAGCTTATGCCCATCCCAAGATTTGGTCCAAATGGCGCCTCTGCGGTTTTGACTCCAACTTGAAAAAAATATCGCGGTCTATGATCCCTCACCACCCTATCTTAAGCCCCATACATTGAGCATAAAGGGGGAGGGGAAATTCATCCTAAGAAATGAACTTTTTACATTATCTCTACGCTTCCCCCTCCATCCCCTAGAAATAATATGGGGGTCTCTTCCCCACTCAAAAGAAAACAGAACTGACATCTTCAAAAAATCAAACATGTGAGAAAACTGAGTCATAGGATTGTGTGTCCTATTTTCTGAACATGCAACAATAAAATCAATTGAGATTCACTTAATTAACTCTACCTTCCTTTGTAGATCCTACTACTGTAGATTGGCTTTTCTAGCAGAGTGGCCTGCTCTACCATAATTATAGCGTGTCTTGACTCCCATTATCAACTCCTTAATTCTTTAGGTCAGGAGAGTAATTCTTAATTCGAACTTTGGGAAAAATCGATCCGAATTCAATGGATTCAACAAAGCAAAAGACATTCCTTAAGTTCCAACAGGTCTTATACCCCTAGAGCTCTCCCTCCACCCCCGCCTACTATCATCTAGGTTCTACACTACTTTTTATACCCCCTGACTTTATATATTTTTGAATAATTTTTTTAAACCTATATGGGTACTATAGTTATTTTAATTTTTCTCAATCAAGTTTTATTACATGTTGAAAAATTCAGAGGTTTTATGGCTTGTGAAGAATTTGGAAAGTGGAATGACCATATTCTTGTGTAACGGTAACTATTTATTGGTTAACAATTATGATCTAACGAAGAAGGAAATGCCAAGCAGCTGAATGGTTACAAGTCAATCAGGTTACAAAATTTGTATTTGAATGAATTGTTTCAGAGGGGGGTCAAGTTAGGAAATGGGAAAAATTTTCTTTTCAGGTGTGCTTTTCTGCAATGTAGCTTCACAAAATTTGGCGAGGTTCATTATATATCTTCAATTAATTGTATGATTTTATAAAATAAAATTATGCAATTTCATCTGTGTAAACAAAAACAAATGTATGTCTCCCTGTTTGTCCTGTATATATTACTACACTGTTCATACGATCCCCAAGTAACTTTAAGAAGTTGCTGAGTACACTCTCGGGAAGGTTTTAGGTCTTAAAGGTTTTTGCCTTCCGCCAAGACCCTCTGAATTTTTCGAATACTTTTCGTACTGACTGAGATTAGAGACCTTGAACAAGAACACATGGAATAGATGACATTGAGGTGGTAAAGCAAAAATTACTAGTCCTAAACTAATTTTCAGATACTTTTAAATTCCCAAATACTATCGTTATAAATATTTAGGGGGATTTTATAGGAAGAATTTCCTCCAGAGGGGTTTTCTGCGGGAAGGGAATTTTCACTTATTTTTAAAATTAAAAACACAACCGTTATTAATACGCAGGTGAGGGGGGGCTCCGTGGGGAAGAATTTTCCGACGGTAATTTTCCTTGTACTTATATTCTTTTCAGATTGCAGCAACGCACGACGGGTGAGCTAGTAGGCTATAAAATTCTAATGATTAAGTGAAATTCAAAGACCCTTCTAGCTTAAAAAGCTGTAGAAGCCACACCACTTGACGTCATATAAACATATCAGGACTCAAGAATGTAGAAATAAAAAAATAAAAACGGACTTCCAAATTTCCCGATTGGACTAATACAAATCAATAATTAGCAGACACAATCATGAATAGAATTGAAACAAATAAAAATAAAATGTACCATTCCAACCCTGACCTTTGTTATTTGATATTGACCTTTGTTTATTGACCTTTGTTATACGCAAGACCGGACTAAAAAGTTGAATTGAAACCATCATTGCGCATTCACACAATCATAGCTTGGTCCCTAGCCAGTATGGTAGCTGAATGTTTGCTTCTAAAGGAATTAACTCATTTTATGCCTTCAAAGAACCTTATGAACGTTTAATTTTTCAGGTGTGTACTCATTCAAAATATAATACACACTATGATTTAAATGATTATAAATTTTTTAAGTTTATAAATTACAACTTATTATCTATTACTGCCTACTAAAGTTTTCTTTTAATTAATAAACTAATTATGATTCGTTTATTATTAATTAGTATTTATGCATAAAGAATTCAACCGCAGCACGGAACACCGTATATTCCAGTATTTTCTCAAACTAGTCTTGTTTTTTTTTTGTTCTTTCGGCTTGAAAATTAGCTCAAATTCTTCCAGCATTTTTATTTCTTAACGATAATTATAAATTTATTCGCCAATAATTGAACTGTGGTGCGCTTAGTGTAAAATTTCAAAAAGTCTGCAATTACAAATTGTTTCAACTTTATTTTAGTTTGGAGATGAGGAGCTTGAACTCCACATAGCAGCAGATGATGAAACTAAGGCAACGATAGAAAGCAGTGACGAAATGGTCATGGAAGATGAATTTGAAGGAAGTGACAAACGATCCATGGATTTAGCTGAAAAGTGCAATCATAGAGGCCGCCTCTGAAGAAGATGACGATGATGATGACTTAACTGTGAGGAACCCATTCCCTGAAGCTTTTCTGGAAAATTCTAAAGATAATGATGAGTTAAAAAATGTTATAGGATGAATGCGGAAATTTAACTAAATTGTGTTCTATTTATTGTTATTTATTATAGAAAACTCGAAAAACATTCTTTCAGCCCTGCGCAAGAAAAACTGACATTAAAATTAGAAATTGAAGATGGCAGTTATCATAACGTAGTCGTAGAATACAGAAACTTGACCTTTTGATCAAACTTCGATTTGATTAATACTTCAGATTCATCGGAGGAGCACAATTGCGATTTCTGGCCATATTTTAAACCTTTGGGGCACAGGCAGGGGCATCGATTCACGAAAATGTTGTGGTTAACACATATTTTTCTGAATTTAGGGGGCAGGCAATTTTGTTGTAACTTCGATTTTTTTATTTCAATGAAAATACGCAAAAAAGGACTTTTAAAGTATTTGGGTGTGAATCTTGGGGACACAGGGATAAAGTGATAATGCTGCTGGCGTGCCTAGAAGCAGGCATACAGCCAAGCTAAGAATTTACATGCTTCAAATAATTTAAGACAAATTTGACTCAATAGGAATACTTGGTTTGAAAATCAATCAAAATGAAACTTTTGCACGTCTGACTTTTGAATTCCAGAAAATATCTATTGAAAATCATTCTGACCTGTTAAAGAAAATCTATTATTCGCACATTAGCCAAACTTAAATCTTCTTTCATTAGAAGAGGTGAAGTACTCTCTTGTTTTCGGTTGTTAAATCGGGAGCGTCAATAAGGGTGGGGGGCATATGCACCTATTAGATTCCCCCCCTCATATACATGTTTAAAAATATCGGTTTGGGGAGTGTTTTTCTTTTAAAAATTTTTTGTATTCTCACTGAGGAAGTGAAAAAACGAATTTGTCCTCCCCCCCCCCCCAGCAAAATAGATATTTCCAATAAACTGCTGTATACTCAGGATGATTTTTCAGCTTCTCATGAGTTTTCTCAAGATTCAGCTTTTGAGCTGAATCTTAAAAATCAGAAAAATAAACTGGCAAGAACATGGCATAAGATCAGACACGAGGACAATGCACACAAACTTTAGACTAATTTTAATTAGACTAATTTATAATTTTAGACTAAGTTAGGAATTGAAAAGGAAGTATCATAAAAGGACTAAACATTTAAGACAAATTTGACTCAAGAGGAATACTTTATTTGAAAATCAATCAAAATGAAACTTTTGCACGTCTGACTTTTGAATTCCAGAAAATAATTTATCCGCTATTGAAGCGGAAAATTTAACGGATAATTTATCCGCTATTGAACATTATAAAGGCATACACATACAATAAAACCACACGCATGCAAACACAGACACCCACAAACACACACAAACAACATACATGATGTGCTCAAAATCGAGGAGCTTGTGAAGCAGCTTTTGGAAAACCTGCCGAGGAGTTGACAGAATAGTTATTGAAGCTCGTTCTTGAAAGAGCAAGACCTTTAAGGGCAAATCACCAAACATAGCTTATAAAGGCTATCTTGAGCAGGGTAAACCGCATGAGGAATACCTGAAAATTAGCTTCACCAGGGTTCCGACACCACCTGGAATAGCCTCCTAGCAGAGGTAATCCCCGAACATCCCTTCCTTGAAACATTTAAGTAAAGGTACAATAAATACATGATTCCTTATAAATACACCTTCCTTATAAATATTCAGACACAGGGACAATATCCTGTGTCAAATATCAGACACAAGGACAATGCACACAAACTTTAGACTAATTTTAATTAGACTACTTTACAATTTTAGACTAAGTTAGGAATTGAAAAGGAAGTATCATAAAAGGACTAAACATTGTTTTTATGACCAGTGTTGCCGCACAAATAAAAATATAATCAATCTGATTGGAGCAGTCAAAATCTTAGGTAACACCCAATCAATTTAAGTTTGTTCAGCTTTGAACCTTACTTTATCTGGTCAAATAAGCAAACAAAATGAAGTCACTTCAGGAATGAGAACCTAAAAACTCGTACACAACTTCATTTTGGCGTTCTAAAAGCTGTCTCAAAAGTTTCACGTCTGAGTTGGATATTATTCAACAATACTGGTCTCATAAATTAGTTTTTCATGACTATGAAAAGCGACTAGTTTTTCATCGTTCCAATAATATCAAAATTTATTATAAAAACTATAGAACACAATTTGTGACATATTTTGTTCCAACATTTATCATGCCGTCAGCGGTTTTTGAGATACAAGGTGGAGTGTGGGCAGGGCTTAGGATGCTGTGATCCAACACCAACTGTTAAAATTGGGGAGTCATGCTTTGTATAAAGTTAGCAAATGTCGTTAATAACGAATAATTTGTAGGATATTAGGATATATTAGCTAATAAATTATTTCCAATATCATTAACACAAAAATTTATCACTTTCATTTAATACTATCAAACCTGCTTTGTGCATTTAAACTCAATAAATGAAGTACTCATTCAATATATTGACGTCAAATTAATTTATTGAAAAACTAAAAAAAATCGTCATATTAAAAAAATTTAATAGAAAAGAAATAAACTATTTTTTTTCAAAATATGTAAACTCTTCAATATTATTTTTGTGTTAGGATTAGGACGTGGGATGTGAACTCGTGTAATACGACGTTTTTCTAAGAAGTCTATACCTGACGGATCCCTATATAACAAGACCTTCTTCCTACGCATGAAGATATATGACTGACGTGTCATAAAACTATCCAGCTATCTTATCCTCGACTGACAAGTGCTGCAGCTCATCAGCATGCAAATCGTGCATAAGCTCAAAAATAGTGGGGCAGTCAGGGCATGATTTAGAACCTCAGGAATGAGGTTAGTAGAATGAATTCCTTGAGCCAAGGACAACAATATTACTGCCAGCTCTAGATGAATTACGTCATACTATATTTTGCAATTTGTAGCTTGCCATGATATGGTTTGCTTGAGACAACTCTCACTAGTAAGCTCTTGGGCGCATTACATATGAGGGCAGAAGAGGTGAGTTTGGTATACCTGTTATCGGTGTAGAGGAGGCTACTCCTGGAGCCTTACCTAGATTAGGAAGATACAAGTAAACATAGAATCCTTTTGGTTTTGGCTTATTAACGGGACCGCTTGACCAACGACAACCATTCACAGCTCAAGCAACCGTAAGCAGTAGAGCTCAAGTTAGCTAATGGGCAACTGGAAGTTCTGAATAGCCAGTGACCACAGCTTGAATGGTTTAAGTGCTATTAAAGACATACGGCGATCCATGCAGAACGATCAAGTCTTTTGTCTAGTTAAGGGAGCAGTATCCGCTTGAGTAAGGGTACGCTATCTTTTCGCGGCACCCTTGCACCGTGTAGCTTCTCAGTCCTTGGGAGCGGTCTCAATAAAAAGCCACTGGGCGCACAGCATATGAGAGCGCCTCTGCTAATGAACGTAGTGGAATAGAAGAGAATGGGAATACATCTGCTAATAAACTTAGTGGAATAAAAGAGAAGGGAAACACTTCTGCTAATAAACTTAGTGGAATAGAGGAAAATGACAGTGAGTCTGCTGGTTAACTTAGTGTAACAGAAGAAAGTCCTACTGCCCAGGGAAAGAAGAGGAAGAGAAGGCCTTCCAGCTGGAAAAGATACATAGGAAAGAAAATATTGAATGCTGGGATCAAAAACGAAAGTAGCAAAGGAAAGACTGTGCCAGAAAGGACAATGAAAGGGCCTTGTAAGTGCAGGATGATGTTTTATGAAAGAATTCTGGAAGAAACTAGAATAACCATTAACAGGTCTTACTGGGAATTGGAGGCTATTAATAGACGAAGAAACTACATACTTTAGCAAGTTAGTCAAGTCAAGAAAAAAAACGTTCTAGGATACGTAAGAGTGATAATGATAATCATGAAGTAGGAACAGAGGGAAAGAAAAATCAGAGAGGAGGGTGTTTTCAGTAGCGTATTCCTTGTGCATTAATGATGAGCCTGAGAAAGTCTGTCGACTGTTTTTCGTAAACACGCTAGGAATTTCTGAACAGATGGTGAAAACTGCGTTGAAGAAAAAAGTACATGGTACGGGAGCTGCAAAAAGGGATGAAAGAGGTCGAACAGAGGAAACCCGTAGATTCACCGATATGAGAGAACTTAAATCATGCAGGGAGCATGTAAAACTTTTGAAAACACCCCAAGCCATTACTACAGAGATAGATCTAAATCTCAGTATTTGGAAGATGGGATCAAAAGTCATGCTCACCTTTATAGAATCTATCGAGACTGGAGCCTGGAAAACAATAGACAAGGTGCAAGATCCGACAAATACAGAGAAATTTTTCAGCATGAGTTCAATCTCAGCTTTTTCCGTCCCAAAAAAGACCAATGTGACAAGTGTGTGGCGATGGAAAATGCTATCCCTAAAATGAACAGTTGACTATACAGCACAGTGAGCACATCAGAAATAAGGAAAAAAGTAGAAAGTCTATGGCAGAGGAACAAGAGAGAGGAAAGATGGACAATGAAAGGACTAACATAGCGTGCTTTGACGTGCAAAAGGTCCTAGAGTGTGCACGTGGAGAAGTTTCTTCTTATTGCTATAAGTCGAAACTTCACTGTTACAATCTCAGTATCTATAACTGCAATACTTGCGAAGAAATCTGCTACATATGGCATGCAGGCACTGCTAAAAGAGGCTCGTCAGAAATAAAGAGGCTCGAGAGTTGTGTCTACAGCTTTATTGTGAGTAAGGTAGAGAAAAGAGCAAAAGAATTCGTTTTCATAAGTGACGATTGCGGAGGACAAAACAAGAACAAGAACCTTGTTTCCCTTTATTTACACTGGGCCAGTAAATTTAAGATAGTAATTACTCACATGTATCTTGAAACCGGGTACAAGCAAAATCAGAACGATTCAGTCCATACTGTCATCAAGAGATTTGCTAAAAACCAAACAGTGTATGTGCCTTCTCAGTGGTTTCAGATTGCAAAAATTGCATGTTTGAAGAGTCCTTACAAAGTAAAGGAAATGGAAATCTCTGATTTCTATGATCTTGATAAGGTATGTAGAGAGACCAGTGATAATTTTAATGTTGATATCAACTGGGTTAAAGTGAACTTCACAGAAATCCGAGTGTCGAAAGTTGATTACACATTGCCTGACATGATTAGTGCTCGGAACAGCTGGGCAGCTGAAGACATCAAGGTGATTGAAACAATCAGGAGGTCAAGAAGGGGAAAGCTTCAGCGAAGAAGTCAGCTGGGTCGTACAATTTGCAAAAGCTGTATTCTGGTCCAGTTCCAATTTGCGAAAGATTGTACCGCGATATTCAAGATCTTTGTAAAAAAAAATTTGATTCCTGAAGCTTACCACCAGTTTTTCAGAGACCTTCCGTTTGACTGTTTAAAAGAGGGTTCTGTGGAGTTGGATGATTCTGATTAACTTTGTTTCATTTTTCCCTTTTGATACTTTGAATAGTAGTTTTTCATTTCGTCATACTTTGAAAATGAATTAAAATAATATGTGGTGAAATATTTGATATAATACGGACATTGGATGGAATGTGCTCTCCTTCAGCAGGGGTTCTCAGATCTGTAACTATCCTATGTCAAAAAATTGGACTTTGGACAAAAATTGGAAATTTGGACAAAAATTGGGATTGTCTCTTTCTGATGTAGATAATATGACTACCATCCTATATCCAGCTTTTTCGACATTCTGACCTAAATAGGTCAAAAATATCTTCACTAATACATAGCCAATACGAAAGAAACTACAGTTCGGTAGTTCCCCTATAACCTCTTTTTGAAGTACTGGAAAAATAATCTTGAAAACTTCAAATAGCTCTGCTGAAAAGTAGCGGTTTTGGACGTAGGATAGTTTGAATCGACGCCCATTTGGAAATAGGATAGTTTCATTCCAGTGTAGCGACAATAAGTACAACAAAATCAACAAGGAAAAAGGTGAACAGAACAAACAGGTAAGCCGTTGATATGCTTGTCCTGATAACTTATCATGAATTTTCCGTAGTTTTGCAGTTATATCGGGAGCTTTGTATTTTCGGACTATTCTTCAATTTCGATACGATAAGGGTAGATAAAGCAAGTATTTACAATATTTTTTAACTTACATAAGTCAATCTTTTTCAGTAGAATGACAGTCCCAGAAAGATAAAGTACAGAATGATAACAAAACTGAACACAAAGTAACCAAAGCTTTTGATCATACTTAGACTGGTTTGACAAAATCTAAGAGCATCCAAATCTGACTTTTTTCATAAGCTTCAGATGTTGCAGACTGGCGAAAGGATAAAATATTATCCCAATTGTTAAACTAGACAATCAAAAATTTTCGATAAAAGGAATGGATGTATTTTTAATTTGAAGCGGATTATTTGAAAGGGTCCCGTTAAAACAAATATACTTGCATTTTTCAAGATTCACATTTAGTCCAATATCAAAGAAACCTGTTTTTAACCCTTTGAACTGTACGGGACAGGGATAATTTGCCTCTACTGATAAGGATAATATCATCTGCGTAAGCAATATATGACACGTCAGTAAACCCTATAAAATACGTCCGAGAGATCTTGGCATTTATCCCATCAATAAACATCTTGAAAATATAAGGGGACAACATTCTGCCTTGATGTACACCACAATATTCCGAATATTCTTCAAGTACTGGTATTTTTGAAAAATCTGTCAATGGCAGAGGGTCAATTTCCCTGTTCGCTGAAAATGGCCCAAGTCATCCCGCTTCCAAAGTCTGTGACTCTAAGAGACCTTTCAAATTGGAGACTTGTATCAATACTACCCATCATTTCAAAGCTATATGAAAAAATAGTGCACAAAAGACTATATGAGCATCTAAAAAATTGTGGATTTCCGTCTGAAACTTAATTTAGGTTTAGAAAAAGACATTCAACTGTGTATGCCGCTTTAAATTTAATTGATAAGGTAAACGGTGCTCTGGAAAAAAAATATTTTTGCATGACAATTTTCATTGATTTTAAGAAAGCTTTTGATACTGTTGATTTTGGAATTTTTTTGGATAGATTGTCGAAGTTAGGTATTAGGAATAAGTGTTTGAGTTGGTTTGAGTCGTATTTGCGAGGTAGAAGGGTAAAAGTTGTAACAAATAATGAAGTTTCACAGGCTTACCCATTGAATTGCGCAGTGCCACTTAGTTCTGTCCTAGGTCCTTTTTTATTTTTAATTTATATAGATAGTATGATATTTTTTGTCCCTGGTTACTTAACGTCTTTTGCTGACGACACTGCTATAACTGTTATTGCCAAATCGTTGCCGGACTTGATAGACCAAGCAAACAGTGCCTTAAAGGGACTACATACCTTTGTTACACTTAGTAAACTTGCTGTTAATGCTTCAAAAACAAGTTACATGGTTTTTAGAAGGACCTTCAGATATTAACTACAATGGTGTTTCTTTAAAACAAGTCCGAGAAACGCCTTACCTTGGGTTTCTTTTTGACTTCAAACTGAGTTGGAAGGCGCCCAGTGACCTAGTTTCCTGCAAAGTGTCAAGGGGACTTGGAATGCTGCGGCGTCTAAAAAATGTGCTTCCTTTGAAAGTTTTAATGTCACTGTTTAATAGCGTCGTATATAAATTATGGTTGTTTAATCTGGGCAAGTAACTTTCAGTCTAATTATAGGAGAGTTCAAGTGCAACAGAATAAGGCAATTAGAATTCTAGGAAATTGTGAACGTGGAAGCGCTAGCACTGTGTCTATATATAAAAAGTTTGATATTTTGGATGTTGGAAAAATCAGACATCCAGATTGGTATTTTAGTATATCAGTGTCTACATAATTTAGGGCCTGATATTTTTAATGAATTTTAGCTTAGGTTCTTCTTATCATGATTATGGCACGCGAAATTCAAATAATCTTGTTCATGAGTTTCGGAATACTTCCCGGTCGGCTCATTTCATCAGATACATGGGACCGTCCGTCTGGAATCCATTCTCACAGCAAGTAAAGGAATCAAAAAGTCTGCCTCATTTGAAACGTTGCCTCAAGGCCCATCTTCTGAACAGTTAGTAATGTTGAGTATTTTAGATTGAGAGAAGGGTATCTCCCCCCATTTTGTTAAATTGACCATTAGTTTTTGTTTTGTCTTCTTTTTTTGTATTTTTTTTTGTATTTTATTTATCTTATTTATTTTCTTTTTGATGTAAGTGAAATATTTTAAAGGAATGAATCGTATTTTATGTCACCTATGCTTACAGGCCATTGCGGCTTCTTTTTTTTAGCTGATGAATGAAAGTTTATTGTATTGTTTTTTAAATTAAATTACCTACCTACCTAAATGGACTGCAATGTGTTCTTGCATGAGAGTCCCATTTAGTTTTAAACTTGTGTTCATGACTGTACTAACATCTCAGAACAAAGATAATATAAATATTTACACTATTTACAGAAAGAGAATATAAGGCTTGAGTATGAGCAATACTGTCGAACGCCTTGGAAATATCGAACGAACAAAAGTGAACTTGTTCTTTTCGTTGAGAGGTTTGACGTAGAACATTTGCGAGCACCCTGTGGGCGTGTGCATACCTGAAGAGGGGGGGGGGTCAACCTCAATCTTAAGTGCTCGAAGCAGAGGCAGGCATACGGCTCTTCAACACGGAACCGGAGAAGCTGTTGTCTCTATGCTTTCCACCATAATTTGCACTGTTCACATTGGAGGCTGAACATGTATTATCGCAGCTATTAACATGGGTTTCGGAACATTTACCACATGTTCATTTACACCTTAATATTTTTACATGAACATTTACACCTTAGTACTAATGCGTGAACCGAGGGGTAAAGCACTTACCACTGATGAGCCGGAATTATTATCTTTCATAAACACCTATAGCCTATCTCCCCGTTGCTCAGCATGGTCGATTTTGTCCAAGCACCTTAAAATTGAAATAGACTCACGCTGCTTAGCACAGTTGGAGGACTGAAACCTAGAAGCTAAATTACTAACAATGGCAGGAACTGTAGCATTTTCTGGCTTAGGAAGGAACGGCCACAAACAGTCTTGTTCATCCTTATCTGTACTAACAGAGTCTTATTTTTCAACGAGGAAATTTAACATTCGAACACAGTTATTTAATCTTGATGCCACAATAATATTTGGTTCGCTCAGGGAAATTCGGAAGATCTGAAGGGTCCATGATCGCAAATTGTGTAAAAGGATCATCTTTCGAGATTTGGTGTGATAGCAATTCGTAAAAGTCGGCCATAAAAGCCAAACTCAAATGTGAGCCCTAGCGCTTCTCAAGCATATTCACTTTACAAGTAACACGACAGATTTCAAAGGTCTCTTTAAACACATTTTTTCCGAAAAAATTCACTGCTAGTTTAACAGCAGTATCTTTATCTCCCTTATTAATGATTTGTCTCAGTAAAAAAAAAAAATTCAGAACTGGACAAAATACATCAAGTTCGTTTTACAGGGCACGAAAACATACTTCCCAATAATCTAAGTGATATCCAAAAATCAAAGTCCGTATTCGATCAACCTGTCAGTAAGTTATAATATTTCATTATCTCAAAATATGTAATCTATATATATGAAAATAAGTTGTCTGTCTGTCTGTCGAGTGACGACATGTTTATGTGTCGACTGACGTCATTATAAGGATTGAGCTGTATGTCGTCATGAAGTTGTTTGTCGACTGACGTCATGGATGTCAACTGATGAAATTACAGACCGGGACACTGGAACACAAATGACGACCGGGACACCGGGTCACAGGGAACATAAATGACGACCGGGACACTCAAAGAGAAATTACAGACTGGGACACCAGGACACAAATAACGACCGGGACACAGGGAATATAAATGACGATTGGGACATAGGGACACAACTACAAGGGGGGCGCCGTGGGCAATTGGAAACGGAACGCTCCCAGTAGTGGGAAAGCCAAAAATGTTGTATATTCGCAATTTTTACGTAGTTTGAAACACATATATAAATCTATCTATATTCACAGGTGGGACACAGGGACACAATTACAATGGCGCGTAACTAATATGGCGCGTAACTAATATTGTTGATTTCGTGGACGTCTATATTTTTGGGTGCGAGAATCGCTCTTTCACTTAGCCATTTATTATTTTTATAATTTTTTAGAATATTTGGAAATACTTTTTCAATCAATTCATTTTTGGACGTCACTAAATTACAGAAATCAGCAGGTAGTTGTATACGTCCTGAAATTGAATCTACTGGGAGCTTTCCGTTTCCCATTGCCAGCAATTGATCTAAAAATATTTGACCAGAGTCATCGTTTTGCAATCGGACACGCATATTTGTAGTTAATTTTAATGTTTTTACGTGTGCCCATAAATTAGAATTTTTCAGGCAAGCATTCATTTCGTCTGCAGGAGTTGATCTAGGTATTATAGGTAATGTTTGCCTGAAATCTCCCGCAAGCAATATTAAGGTGCTGCCAAAGGGTTTCGACTTCCCTCGCAAATCTTTCAAGCATTGATCCAGAGCCTCGAGCGATTTTTTGTGTGCCATTGTGCACTCATCCCAAATAATAAGTTTGCATTGCTGCAATACTTTACCCATCCCAGATGATTTGGAAATATTGCACGTGGGAGTTTCTGTAGAATGCAAGTTCAGAGGCAATTTCAAAGCGGAATGAGCAGTTCTTCCACCAGGCAGCAATGTTGCGGCTATTCCGGACGACGCAATTGCCAACGCTATATTATTTTTAGATCGAATTGATGCCAGAATCAGTTTTATCACAAACGTTTTACCAGTACCTCCTGGCGCATCCAAAAAGAAAATTTCTCCAACGTTGTTATCGACACAATGCATTATCGTATCATAAATGTCTTTTTGTTCCGACGTTAACTTGGAAATGTTATTTTGTACATACGACAATAGATCACTCGTACTGTAACTTTGTTCACGATCCAATTCTACACATGTCGAAACAGCAGCGATACGGTTAGGTGAAGGCATTCCCAAATCCTGAAGAGGTTTGTTTGCCATACTTATGCAAAAATCTTCTATAACAACTAAAGTGTAGTTATAAATTACTGATGTAAAATCAAAAGTCATGTCTGACGTCTCTAACGGTTTTCGATGAAGTATATCTTCGGACATTTTTGACTTATATTTTTCCCATAACTCTGTAGGAGCTGATGGAGAGCAAGTTGTTAAAATGATGCCAAACAATGCACGAATTTGACTTGGGGTTGACGTTTCGCACGCGTCATTGATGAAGTTATCCCAGTGTTGGTCATTCTCCAATAAATTCAGAGCTTGGCATGCACTACGGTAAGTGTCATATATAGTACCATTTACAGTCCTCAAATACTCAAAGGATGTCGGACCGGGTACATTCACCAAAAGCAGGCGTAAAAAGAAGCATTCATGTTGATTGGGGTGAACGGTGTAGAGTCTTCCTATCGTGGTATCTTTGAAGATGGTAGGTTGGCCGTCGACTGACTTACCCTGTTTTCGAAGTTCAAATACTTTATTTTTAGTATTCCACGTGTAATACGAAGGCACTTCAGTATACAGCAGTTTTTTTGCAAAAGAATCATTTTTGCAAACCGAAAAAAAAGCTGTTAATGTTGTATCCGGTGGATTCAGGACTCTTTGTTGCACGTTGGTTTCCGTGAAATAAACACGTTGACCATTCTGTAATTGTACCGCTAAGTGAACAACAGCTGGACTACGTTCATGTATCGGAAACGAAGGAATTCGCCAAACAGCTTCATTACTGCTTGTGTATCTTCCAGCCTGATATTCTACGATTTCATCGAAATCTTTGATTTCGGACTGCAAGCCAAAAACTGCCATGTCACTGCCTTTGTTGACGTATTTACATATGTATTTGATTGCCTTTACGGAGTTACAGTATTCAACGTTTATGTGTGCATTAAATGTTTTTGATAATAATGGGGAATATGGAAAAACCCACCGGTTATCTACTTCGATGGTGGTACCGTTACGCTTCTTTATTATTGCTGTTTTACCGCCATCTTCAGTAGATCTTATTCTATATTGTGGGTAACCATCATTGCCAGTAATTGTTTTGGGTACTAAAAGTCGAGGATATTGCTTTGTGCACCTTCCTTTGGCCATGCATGGTGAATTTTCGTTCAGTGCACCGCAAGGTCCATGTATCATATTTTTTACAATAATATCATGTAACCCCTTATCGACATTTTTATCAGGTATTTCAGCGGAAATCACATCATCAATTTCGTTTGAAGTAATTTTTTTATGTAGCCAGATTAGTATATGTGCGTGTGGCAAACCTCGTTTTTGCCATTCCACTGAGTACATCCAGCATCGCACTGACCCAAACACTTCATGTTTTACAAGGTAGTTTATCAGTGATTTCAACTTTTGCCGGAAGACACGTGCCGTAATGTCATGCCTATGAACCGCCGATTGTCCTTGAAGTAAAAGCTGCAGTATCTCGTCCCAAGATTGATTACATGTAAATGTAATAAATAAATCTGGACGACCATAGAGACGAACATACGCAATAGCATCTTGAGCATATTCATGCATATGACGGGGACTGCCAGCATATGACGAAGGTAAAATTGTTAATCTTCCAACGTTTGTGGTATTACCGTCATTTATAACTGCATCTCGCAAATGAATGTATTGTTCAGAGCGGAGCTTGGTCTGATTCAGGCGGATATATAGCAAACGTTCTGATTCAATTTTAGCATACATATCCACGACAAATTGGTGAAACAATTCACGGGATTTTAAAATATAATTTTCTTCATCCTGCCGAATCATTAGTCTATAGGAATAATAATGCATTGCACTGCATTTCTTATTCATTTCTTTGTTAGTGGCTGGATTCATCAATTTAATATTAAAGTGATAGCCGTCGGCTCCATCCCAAAAAATGATAGGATATTGTAGGGCATCGTAGCATCGATGAGTTTCAGCAATTCTTAACAACTGAGCGTTTCGCTTATGTAGAATAATATCTCGAGGTAAAAACTGATCACCAACCATAACGATTGCCACTTCATCGATAGTCGGAGCATTGTATCTACGCACATGTTGGCCAGGAGACGTTTTGTCAGCGGAAATAGCAACTTTATGAGTATCAGTAGGCATCAAATCGATGGCTGTTTTGAACAGACGCACTAAATTATTATTTTCATGGAAAAGATGTTGCAATTGGGAAACGATTGTCCTTTCAACGTTGGGAGAAATTTCGCAACGTGCATTCAATTCAGAATTTCTATCACTGATGAAGTACAATTGTAAAAATTCATGATTCTCGCCTGAGAATGGTAGAAGGGACCCTGCTTTATGATAAATTTGCCCTTTTACTTTGAAAGTAGACATAAATTGATCTGGATTTTCGATTTGGGCTCCAAACGACGTCATTTGGAAACATGAGTTGTATTGTCTAATTTTTGACAAAAAATGCTTAGATTCTGACGTAGTTCCAGTAAGGAAAGTCTTCAATGGCTCTGGTGGTGCAGCCAATAGAGAAAGTTTAACTTTTCCTGAGGCGTAACACATTCCCATTGTTTCACCATTGAATTTCAAGGCCTTGCAATAGGGACAAATTTTAGACATTGTCCCGATTTGAACACATCTACTCAAGCTATAATCATCGACTGGGTTGTACCTGAATGCCAGGCGATAACTTTCAGATTGCTCTGATTCCTCGGCACGCTTTCTTTTCTTACTTTCTCTATCAGCCTCAAGCCTGTTTCCCTGCTGTTCTTTTGATTCCTCGGCACGCCTTCTTTTTTTACTTTCTCTTTCAGAAGCAAGTCTGGTTTCGCGTTGCTCTGGTAGTTCCTCGACACGCCTTCGTTGACGTAAATTGCACATTCTTAATCTGGCCATTTCTCTTTGAACCGCAAGCCTGGTTTTGCTTTTTGGTAACATTCTACCTTTTTCAATGTTTTTCAATTTTTCAGTGTTCATTCTAACATTGATGTTAGAAAAAAATTTTACGTACCAAGCATGCAAACACTCGACAATTTATAATAAAACTCAAAATTATAAATATCTGTTATAAGGTTTTCGAATTACTTTAATCTATTGTCAAAATATATAGAAATATTTATGCAATTACCAGTTTCTATATTTTTAGTTTCAGTTTGCTTTTCAGTTTAGTTTTATTTTTATATATATTTAAGATATAATCTGGCGTAATAAATATCTGTTATAAGGTTTTCGAATTACTTTAATCTATTGTCAAAATATATAGAAATATTTATGCAATTACCAGTTTCTACATTTTTAGTTTCAGTTTGCTTTTCAGTTTAGTTTCATTTTTATATATATTTAAGATATAATCTGGCGTAACGGACAGACAACTTATTTTTATATATATAGAAGATAGATTTTTATATATATAGATACAGTTTCTTCTTTAGTTTTTTTTCTTTTTTAGTTTTTTCTTTTTTTAGTTTCTTCTTTTTATTGATTTGTTTTCTTCAATTTCTCAATGTTCATTCTAACATTGACACTTGGAAAAATCTTTACGTGCCAAGCATGCAAAAGCTCCAACAATTTAAATTAAACCTCAAATTTGGGGTATCTGTTTTAAGGTCTTCGAATTACTTTAATCTATTGTCAAAATATATTGAAATATTTGTACAATTCCCAGTTTTTTTTTAGTTTTTTCTTTTTTTAGTTTTTAGCTTTTTTAGTTTTTTTTTAGTTTTTTATCTTTTTTATTTTTTTACGTTTTTTCTTTTTAGGTTTTTTCTTTTTTTATTTTTTTTTAATTTTTGATTTTTTTTTTTAGTTTTTTCTCTTAGTTTTTTTTTTAGTTTTTTACCATTTTTCTTTTTCGAATTACTTATATCTATTGTCAAAATATTTCGAAATATTTATGCAATTTCCAGTTTTTACATTCTAGTTTGTTTTCTTTTATATATATAGAAGATATAATCTAGCGTAACGGACAGACAACTTATTTTTATATATATAGAAGATATATATGTATATATATATATATATATATATATATATATATATATATATATATATATATATATATATATATATATATATATATATATATATATATATAAAAATAAGTTGTCTGTGTGTGGATCTGTGGATCTGTGGATCAGGTGACGTCATGTTTGTCCGCATATGACGTCTGAATTATTTCACACTAATACAAAAGAAGAAAAAAACTAAAAAAGGTAAAAACTACAAAAAAAACTAAAAAGAAAAAAAAAGAAAAAAGCTAAAAAACTAAAAAAAAACTAAAAAAGGTAAAAATCTAATAACTAAAAAAAACTGAAAAAAATAAAAAAAGGCAAAAACTACAAAAAAATAAAAACTAATAAAAAAACTAAAAAAGCTAAAAAACTAAAAAAACTGAAAAAAAACTAAAAAAAGGTAAAAAACTAAAAAAAAAACTAAAAACTAAAAAAGAAAAAAACTAGAAAAAAGGAAAAAAAAGGTGAAAAAAGGGAAAAAGGTGGCGCTTTGCGCCACCCCAACACCTAGTTGGTGGGGGCGCTTCGCACCCCCCAAAGCCCCCCGCGCGCGTAAGTCGTTACGCGCCATATTAGTTACGCGCCATATTAGTTACGCGCCATTGTAGTTGTGTCCCTGTGTCCCACCTGTGAATATAGATAGATTTATATATGTGTTTCAAACTACGTAAAAATTGCGAATATACAACATTCTTGGCTTTCCCATTGTCTGTCCATATACAAAGCCGTATGTACTAATAATGACGTCATATGCAAACGCTCTTTTTACAAACAAACAAACATGCATACACACAACTCGTTTTTATATAGATAGATAGATAGATACAATACAATACAAATTAACTACGTAAAACTTGTGAATATACAACATTCTTCGCTGTTTAAATTGAAAAGGCAGATCTGTTGGAATCATGGGAATGCGAGGAATAAGAACAGCCTCACCATCAAAAGGCCCTGTCAGGATTGTGGCCTCTATTAGGTTTTCCATTGTTTTTTTTACGGCAAGTCGAGTGCCATTGCAAAGCTTTGGTGGGTTTATGTTACGTAACAATATTATTGGTACGCCTATTTTTAGTTGTAGCACGTGTGGTGGAAACCCTGAAAGATCGCACTCAAGCTCTTTTAGCAGCAAGTCTGCTTCTGCGTTGCTCTAGTAGTTCCTCGGCACGCCTTCTTTTTTCACTTTCTCTTTTAGCAGCAAGTCTGCTTCTGCGTTGCTCTGGTAGTTCCTCGGCATGCTTTCTGTTCTTTCTTTCTCTATCAGCCTCAAGCCTGTTTCCCTGCTAATCTTTTGATTCCTCGGCACGCCTTCTTTTTTCACTTTCTCTTTTAGCAGCAAGTCTGCTTCTGCGTTGCTCTAGTAGTTCCTCGGCACGCCTTCTTTTTTCACTTTCTCTTTTAGCAGCAAGTCTGCTTTCGCGTTGCTCTGGTAGTTCCTCGGCACGCTTTCTTTTCTGACTTTCTCTATCAGCAGCAAGTTTTTTGGCATAGACTCTTTGAGCATCTTCATCAGTCATTATAAACTTAAGCATTAATAGAATTCTACGCGAACATACGTCTTATATAACTTGAATGACGTCAAGCCTTCAAAGCAAAAATTATGGCAACTAATTTCATGACGTCAGCCGAAACATGACGGAGAACATATGTCTTATATAACTTGAATGACGTCACCTTCAAAGCAAAAATGATGGCAACTAATTTCATGACGTCAGCCGAAACATGACGTCACCTGATCCATCCACAGATCCACACACAGACAACTTATTTTTATATATATAGAAGATATATATATACTAGCTGTTGGGGTAGCGCTTCGCGCCACCCCAACACCTAGTTGGTAGGGCGCTTCGCGCCCCCCTAAGCCTCCCCACGCGCGAAAGTCGTTACGCGCATTATTAGTTACGTGCCATTGTAGTTGTGTCCCTGTGTCCCACCTGTGAATACAGATAGATTTATATATGTGTTTCAAACTAAGTAAAACTTGCGAATATACAAAATTCTTGGCTTTCCCATTGTCTGTGCATATACAAAGCCTTATGTACTAATAATGACGTCATATGCAAACGCTCTTTTTACAAACAAACAAACATGCATACACACAACTCGTTTTTATATAGATAGATAGATAGATAGATACAATACAAATTAACTGCGTAAAACTTGCGAACTTACAACATTCTTCGCTGTCAAATTGTCGCTACATATAAATAGATTGTCAGGTTTACCGACCCTCGAACATGCAAGGTACAATTGTCAATGGGAAAAACAATCAGTATTAAGATCTATACCACATTTTTCTAATGATTGACCTTGAGCTTTGTTAATGGTGATTGCAAATGCTAATCGAATTGGGAATTGCAATCTTTTAAATTGAAAAGGCAGATTCGTTGGAATCATGGGAATACGAGGAATAAGAACAGCCTCACCCTCAAAAGGCCCTGTCAAGATTGTGGCCTCTATTAGGTTTTCCATTGTTTTTTTACGGCAAGTCGCGTGCCATTGCAAAGCTTTGGTGGGTTGACATTTCTTAAAAGTATTATTGGTACGCCTATTTTTAGTTGTAGCACGTGTGGTGGAAACCCTGAAAGATCTATGGAATTGAAAAATTCAGATGGATAATTAACCGCTTCATTTGGTTCCAAAACTGTGTCGACTGACTTGTAAAGGACTGCCTGGTCTCGAATCTTGGTCAAAACAATATTGCTGATTTCTTGGACGTCTATATTTTTGGGTGCGAGAATCGCTCTTTCACTTAGCCATTTATTATTTTTATAATTTTTTAGAATATTCGGAAATACTTTTTCAATCAATTCATTTTTGGACGTCACTAAATTACAGAAATCAGCAGGTAGTTGTATATGTCCTGAAATTGAGTCTACTGGGAGCTTTCCGTTTCTAATTGCCAGCAATTGATCTGAAAATGTTTGACCAGAGTCATCGTTTTGCAATCGGACATGCATATTTGTAGTTAATTTTAATATTTTTACGTGTGCCCATAAATTAGAATTTTTCAGGCAAACATTCATTTCGTCTGCAGGAGTTGATCTAGGTATTATAGGTAATGTTTGCCTGAAATCTCCCGCAAGCAATATTAATGTGCTGCCAAAGGGTTTCGACTTGCCTCTCAAATCTTTCAAGCATTGATACAGAGCCTCGAGCGATTTTTTGTATGCCATTGTGCACTCATCCCAAATAATAAGTTTGCATTGCTGCAATACTTTACCCATCCCAGATGATTTGGAAATATTGCACGTGGGAGTTTCTGTAGAATGCAAATTCAGAGGCAATTTCAAAGCGGAATGAGCAGTTCTTCCACCAGGCAGCAATGTTGCGGCTATTCCGGACGACGCAATTGCCAACGCTATATCATTTTTTGATCGAATTGATGCCAGAATCAATTTTATCACAAACGTTTTACCAGTACCTCCTGGCGCATCCAAAAAGAAAATTTCTCCAACGTTGCTATCGACACAATTCATTATCGTATCATAAATGTCTTTTTGTTCCGACGTTAACTTGGAAATGTTATTTTGTACATACGACAATAGATCACTCGTACTGTAACTTTGTTCACGATCCAATTCTACACATGTCGAAACAGCAGCGATACGGTTAGGTGAAGGCATTCCCAAATCCTGAAGAGGTTTGTTTGCCATACGTACGCAAAAATCTTCTATAATAACTAAAGTGTAGTTATAAATTTCTGATGTAAAATCAAAAGTCATATCTGACGTCTCTAACTGTTTTCAATGGAGTATATCTTCTGACATTTTTGACTTATGTTTTTCCCATAGCTCTGTAGGGCTGATGGAGAGCAAGTTGTTAAAATGATGCCAAACAATGCACGAATTTGACTTGGGGTTGACGTTTCGCACGCTTCATTGATGCAGTTATCCCAGTGTTGGTCATTCTCCAATAAATTCAGAGCTTGGCATGCACTACGGTAAGTGTCATGTATATTACCGTTTACAGTTCTCAAATACTTAAAGGATGTCGGACTGGGTACATTCACCAAAAGCAGGCGTAGAAAGAAGCATTCATGTTGACTGGGGTGAACGGTGTAGAGTCTTCCTATCGTGGTATCTTTGAAGATGGTAGGTTGGCCGTCGACTGACTTACCCTGTTTTCCACGTTCAAATACTTTATTTTTAGTATTCCACGTGTAATACGAAGGCACTTCAGTATACAGCAGTTTCTTGCAAAAGAATCATTTTTGCAAAGCGAAAAAAAGCTGTTAATGTTGTATCCGGTGGATTCAGGGCTCTTTGTTGCACGTTGGTTTCCGCGAAATAAGCACGTTGACCATTCTGTAAATGTACCGCTAAGTGAACAACAGCTGGACTACGTTCATGTATCGGAAATGAAAGAATTCGCCAAACAGCTTCATTACTGCTTATGTATCTTCCAGCCTGATATTGTACGATTTTGTCAAAATCTTTGATTTCGGGCTGCAAGCCAAAAACTGCCATGTCACTGCCTTTGTTGACGTATTTACATATGTATTTGATTGCCTTTACGGAGTTACAGTATTCAACGTTTATGTCTGCATTAAATGTTTTTGATAATAATGGGGAATATGGAACAACCCACTGGTTATCTACTTCGATGGTGGTACCGTTACGCTTCTTTATTATTGCTGTTTTACCGCCATCTTCAGTAGATCTTCTTCTATATTGTGGGTAACCATCATTGCCAGTAATTGTTTTGGGTACTAAAAGTCGAGGATATTGCTTTGTGCACCTTCCTTTGGCCATGCATGGTGAATTTTCGTTCAGTGCACCGCAAGGTCCATGTATCGTATTTTTTACAATAATATCATGTAACCCCTTATCGACATTTTTATCAGGTATTTCAGCGGAAATCACATCATCAATTTCGTTCGAAGTAATTTTTTTATGTAGCCAGATTAGTATATGTGCGTGTGGCAAACCTCGTTTTTGCCATTCCACTGAGTACATCCAGCTTCGCACTGACCCAAACACTTCAAGTTTTACTATGTAGTTTATCAGTGATTTCAACTTTTGCCGGAAGACACGGGCCGTAATGTCATCCCTATGAACCGCCGATTGGCCTTGAAGTAAAAGTTACAGTATCTTGTCCCAAGATTAATTACATGTAAATGTAATAAATAAATCTGGACGACCATAGAGACGAACATACGCAATAGCATCTTGAGCATATTCATGCATATGACGGGGACTACCAGCATATGACGAAGGTAAAATTGTTAATCTTCCTACGTTTGTGGTATTACCGTCATTTATAACTGCATCTCGCAAATGAATGTATTGTTCAGAGCGGAGGTTTGTCTGATTCAGGCGGATATATAGCAAACGTTCTGATTCAATTTTAGCATACATATCAACGACAAATTGGTGAAACAATTCACGGCATTTTAAATTATAATTTTCTTCATCCTGCCGAATCATTAGTCTATAGGAATAATAATGCATTGCACTGCATTTCTTATTCATTTCTTTGTTAGTGGCTCGATTCATCAATTTAACATTAAAGTGATAGCCGTCGGCTCCATCCCAAAAAATGATAGGATATTGTAGGGCATCGTAGCATCGATGAGTTTCAGCAATTTTTAACAACTGAGCGTTTCGCTTATGAAGAATAATATCTCGAGGTAAAAACTGATCACCGACCATAACGATTGCCACTTCGTCGATAGTCGAAGCATTGTATCTACGCACATGTTGGTCAGGAGGCGTTTTGTCAGCGGAAATAACAATTTTATGCGTATCAGTAGGCATCAAATCGATGGCTGTTTTGAACAGACGCACTAAATTATTATTTTCGTGGAAAAGATGTTGCAATTGGGAAACGATTGTCCTTTCAACCTTGGGAGAAATTTCGCAACGTGCATTCAATTCAGAATTTCTATCACTGATGAAGTACAATTGTAAAAATTTATGATTCTCGCCTGAGAATGGTAGAAGGGACTCTGCTCTATGATAAATTTGCCCTTTTACTTTGAAAGTAGACATAAATTGATCTGGATTTTCGATTTGGGCTCCAAACGACGTCATTTGGAAACATGAGTTGTATTTTCTGATTTTTGACAAAAAACGCTTAGATTCTGACGTAGTTCCAGTAAGGAAAGTCTTCAATGGCTCTGGTGGGGCAGCCAATAGAGGAAGTTTAACTTTTCCTGAGGCGTAACACATTCCCATTGTTTCACCATTGAATTTCAAGGCCTTGCAATAGGGACAAATTTTAGACATTGTCCCGATTTGAACACATCTACTCAAGCTATAATCATCGACTGGGCTGTACTTGAATGCCAGGTGATAACTTTCAGGTTGCTCTGATTCCTCGGCACGCTTTCTTCTCTTACTTTCTCTATCAGCAGCAAGCCTGATTTCTTGCTGTTCTTGTGATTCCTCGGCACGCCTTCTTTTTTCACTTTCTCTTTTAGCAGCAAGTCTGCTTTCGCGTTGTTCTTTTGATTCCTCGGCACGCTTTCTTTTCTGACTTTCTCTATCAGCAGCAAGTTTTTTGGCATAGACTCTTTGAGCATCTTCATCGGCTTTTGCCATTGTAAGTTCATCAGTCATTTTAAACTTAAACATTAATAGATTTCTACGTGAACATATATGTCTTAAATATCTTTAATGACGTCACCGTCATAGCAAAAATGACGACAACTAACTTCATGACGTCAGGCGATCCACAGACAGACAACTTATTTTTATATATATAGATATATATATGTATAAATATATATATATATATATATATATATATATATATATATATATATATATATATATATATATATATATATATATATATATATATATATATATATATATATATATATATATTATATATATTTAAAAATAAGTTGTCTGTGTGTGGATCTGTGGATGGATCAGGTGACGTCATGTTTTGGCTGACGTCATGAAATTAGTTGCCATCATTTTTGTTATGACGATGCTTAGTATATTGTAAAACACATTAATTTGGTTAATAATATACCATTGAAAACACCAAAATGAACATGCTGGAGTAGTCACTCGGTGAGAGAGGGTGTCAGAACGGAAAATGAAGGTCCCAGGTTCAAATCCTGGTTAGGCTAAAAAAGGTAAAAAACTAAAAACTAAAAAAAAACTGAAAAAACTAAAAAAGGCAAAACTACAAAAAAAACTAAAAACTAATAAAAAAATAAAAAAGCCGAAAAACTAAAAAAATTAAAGAAACTAAAAAAAGGAAAAATGAAAAATAGAAGATAAAAAGAATACTAATAAAATTAAAAATAAAAATAAAAAAAATAAAAAAGGTAAAAAGCTAAAAAAAAGGTAAAAACCAATAAAAACTAAAACGAAAAAAAGGTAAAAAACTAAAAAAAAATTCATCTAAAAAACTAAAAAAAAAAACTAAAAAACGTAAAAACTAAAAGAACTAAAAAAGTAAAAAAAACTAAAAAAAGGAAAAAACTGAAAAATCTATATATATAAAAATAAGTTGTCTGTCTGTCTGTGGGTCTCTGGATCTGTGGATCATGTGACGTCATGTTCCGGCTGACGTCATGAAATTAGTTGCCGTCATTTTTGTTATGACGATGCTTAGTATATTGTAAAACACATTAATCTGGTTAATAATATACCATTTAAAACACCAAAATGAACATGCTGGAGTAGTCACTCGGTGAGAGAGGGTGTCAGAACGGAGAATGAAGGTCCCAGGTTCAAATCCTGGTTAGGCTAAAAAAGGTAAAAAACTAAAAACTAAAAAAAAACCTGAAAAAACTAAAAAAAGGCAAAAACTACAAAAAAAACTAAAAACTAATAAAAAAATAAACAAAAGCCGAAAAACTAAAAAAACTAAAGAAACTAAAAAAAGGAAAAATGAAAAATAGAAGAGAAAAAGAATACTAATAAAATTAAAAATAAAAATAAAAAAAATAAAAAAGATAAAAAGCTAAAAAAAGATAAAAACCAATAAAAACTAAAACGAAAAAAAGGTAAAAAACTAAAAAAAAAATTCATCTAAAAAACTAAAAAAAAACTAAAAAACGTAAAAACTAAAAGAACTAAAAAAGTAAAAAAAAAACTAAAAAAAGGAAAAGTGAAAAATAAGCGGGATATAAAACAGGGGGATATAAATGACGACCGGGACACCGGGACATAAGGAATATAAATGAATCAGAAAATACAACTCATGTTTCCAAATGACGTCGTTTGGAGCCCAAATTGAAAATCCAGATCAATTTATGTCTACTTTCAAAGTAAAAGGGCAAATTTATCATAGAGCAGGGTCTCTTCTACCATTCTCAGGCGAGAATCATAAATTTTTACAATTGTACTTCATCAGTGATAGAAATTCTGAATTGAATGCACGTTGCGAAATTTCTCCCAACATTGAAAGGACAATCGTTAACCAATTACAACATCTTTTCCACGAAAATAATAATTTAGTTCGTCTGTTCAAAACAGCCATCGATTTGATGCCTACTTATACGCATAAAATTGTTATTTCCGCTGACAAAACGCCTCCTGGCCAACATGTGCGTAGATACAATGCTCCAACTATCGACGAAGTGGCCATCGTTATGGTCGGTGATCAGTTTTTACCTCGAGATATTATTCTCAGGGTTTCCACCACACGTGCTACAACTAAAAATAGGCCTACCAATAATACTTTTAAGAAATATAAACCCACCAAAGCTTTGCTATGGCACTCGACCTGCCGTAAAAAAAAACAATGGAAAACCTAATAGAGGCCACAATCTTGACAGGGCCTTTTGAGGGTGAGGCTGTTCTTATTCCTTACATTCCCAAGATTCCAACGGATCTGCCTTTTCAATTTAAAAGATTGCAATTCCCAATTCGATTAGCATTTGCAATCACCATTAACAAAGCTCAAGGTCAATCATTAGAAAAATGTGGTATAGATCTTAATACTGATTGTTTTTCCCATTGACAATTGTACGTTGCATGTTCGAGGGTCGGTAAACCTGACAATCTATTTATATGCAGCGACAATTGGACAGCGAAGAATGTTGTATATTCGCAAGTTTTACGCAGTTAATTTGTATTTTATCTATCTATCTATCTATATAAAAACGAATTGTATGTATGCATGTTTGTTTGTTTGTAAAAAGAGCGTTTGCATATGATGTCATTATTAGTACATACGGCTTTGTATATGCAGAGAAAATGGGAAAGCCAAGAATGTTGTATATTCGCAATTTTTACGTAGTTTAACTCCTGCAGACGAAATGAATGCTTGCCTAAAAAATTCTAATTTATAGGCACACGTAAAAATATTAAAATTAACTACAAATATGTGTGTCCGATTGCAAAACGATGACTCTGGTCAAACAGTACACTCAATTTCAGGACGTATACAACTACCTGCTGATTTCTGTAATTTAGTGACGTCCAAAAATGAATTGATTGAAAAAGTATTTCCGAATATTCTAAAAAATTATAAAAATAATAAATGGCTAAGTGAAAGAGCGATTCTCCCACCCAAAAATATAGACGTCCACGAAATCAACAATATTGTTTTGAACAAGATTCGAGACCAGGCAGTCCTTTACAAGTCAGTCGACACAGTTTTGGAACCAAATGAAGCGGTTAATTATCCATCTGAATTTTTAAATTCCATAGATCCTTCAGGGTTTCCACCACACGTGCTACAACTAAAAATAGGCGTTCCAAAAATACTTTTAAGAAATATCAACCCACCAAAGCTTTACAATAGCACGCGACTTGCCGTAAAAAAAAAAAAAAACAATGGAAAACCTAATAGAGGCCACAATCTTGACAGGGCCTTATGAGGGTGAGGCTGTTCTTATTCCTCGCATTCCCATGATTCCAACGGATCTGCTTTTTCAATTTAAAAAATTGCAATTCCCAATTCGATTAGTATTTGCAATCACCATTCACAAAGCTCAAGGTCAATCATTAGAAAAATGTGGTATAGATCTTAATCCTGATTGTTTTTCCCATGGACAATTGTACGTTGCATGTTCGAGGGTCGGTAAACCTGACAATGTATTTATATGCACCGACAATTGGACAGCGAAGAATGTTGTTTATTCGCAAGTTTTACGCAGTTAATTTGTATTGTATCTATCTATATAAAAACGAGTTATGTGGATGCATGTTTGTTTGCTTTTAAAAAGAGCGTTTGTATATGACGTCATTATTAGTACATACGGCTTTGCATATGCACAGACAATGGGAAAGCCAAGAATGTTGTTTATTCGCAATTTTTGCGTAGTTTGAAACACATATATAAATCTATCTATATTCACAGGTGGGACACAGGGACACAACTACAATGGCGCATAACTAATATGGCGCGTAACGACTTATGCGCGCGGGGGGGCTTGGGGGGGCGCGAAGCGCCCCACCAACTAGGTGTTGGGGTGGCGCGAAGTGCCACCCCAACAGCTAGTCTATATATATATATATATATATATATATATATATATATATATATATATGTATATATATATATATATATATATATATATATATATCCAGAGCTGTAAATTTTTACTTGGTTTTCCAATTCGTTTTAGTAGCACTGGAATAGTTTCCAGATATAAAATTAAAGAGCTGTTGGAATTAGGTACGGTTAAGACAAACAATTTCAAGTAATTTCTTGTTTGTTTAAATTAGAATTATTATAAGACTCCACTTCTGCTCGTTTTTAGTTTTAATATGGCTCTTTACTTTTCTCAAAAAGTTATTTTCCCTTAAGGGGGTGATTAAGTGAACTGATGGAACTCGAAAATCCCATGTTAAATTGAAAATTTATATTTAAAAAGTACTCAAGTATTCATTGGCGGAAGATGCCGCTTTTAATATCAGGCCATAGCTTCTTGAAGATGCTACAAAATGTTTGAAAGGATTTTGTTCTATTTCCTCTAATTGCTTAGAAATCTTAGAAAATGTCTAGGTATTTTTCACAAGTGTACTCTATGAAGGATATTACTTTTGGAACAAAATTGGTACTATCATGTGCAGAAGACAATAACCTATAAGATGATTGGAACCATTTTTTGATGTATTTTCCTGTTTTCTAACAGTCCCCTAGAATATTTTCAGCTACCTGAAATTTTTACACGTCGGTTGCCATAAAGAATCGTTTCAGATCGCCGATAATAACCCCTAGAGACGAGAATGACAAGCTGGAATAATCAGCTGCTTGTTAATAGTGTGAAATTTTCATAAATTATTTCAATGCAATGAAGAAACATAGAAATGAGAAATAGTCAGGAGCCTTCAGGAAAGTTATGCACACAAAGCCGAAATCATGGGGAAAATTAAATCAATGCGAGGTATGGAACTGCGAAACTGCGAGAAATTTAGGGATAGGCTAGTGGATAAAGAACCGAAAAGAGTCCAAGGCGGACTATTGCATGGAAGTTGGAAAGAATGGACTGGTCAACCCCAAACGAGGCCACGACTACTTTTACCAAGTACAATCAGTCAGCTTGAATGTGCTCAGCTATATACTTGCTTTTTCATGATTTTTACCCAGAAAGACTTCTACATTGAAAAGATAGACCGCAATCCAGGCTTTTGGACCGAAAAGATTTTTCCCAAGCTGAAAGGATTCTTCATTGATGCTTTGATCCCAAAGTTCCACAGGGGGTTCCAATACAAGAGCCGTACTTATAAGATTAATCGTCTAATACCGGTAACAGGAAAATTCATTTTCCTTACATTCTATCCTTCTTTGTAGTTACATACTTAATTGTATTGTCATTTGAAATAAAATACCTTTGTTTATATTGCTTGTCCTCCAACCTTATCAAACAGTTCGTAGTAACGAACTGTAGTAAAGAGCGACCCGGCTCAATAGTAACCGAAACTCTAAAGAATGGAATTTTGGTACCAATAGCTACATCAAAAGAATCGCATTTTAATGCTGATTTTAAATATATTAAATAAAAAAACAAGTTTTTTCAACTGAAAGTAAGGAGCGACATTAAAACTTAAAACGAACAGAAATTACTTCGTATATAAAAGGGGCTGCTTCTTCATCAACGCCCCGCTCTTTACGCTAAAGTTTGACTCTTTCTCCCAACTCTTCTTTTTAAAACAGTAAAAAACTTTAGCGTAAAGAGCGGGGCGTTGATGAGGAAGCAGCCCCTTTTATATACGAAGTAATTTGTGTCCGTTTTAAGTTTTAATGTCGCTCCTTACTTTCAGTTGAAAAAACTTGTTTTTTTATTTAATTTCTGAATGTTTTTGAATAAATGCATGTTTTGATTTTGGCTCTCCGCAGAGTAATAATTGAAACAAAATTTGAATTTTTTTTTTTTTTTTGCTGAATGGCTTACTCATAATTTTGATCGAATGATTTTGGGAAAAAAGAGCGGGGGAGGAAGCCTAGTTGCCCTCCAATTTTTTGGTTAATAAAAAAAGGCAACTAGAAATTTAATTTATTACGAATGGTTTTATAAGTAAAAGATATACGTAACTTATAAACTAGCTTACGTGAAGAATTTTTTATTCTCATATTTTTATTACACATATGAGAGGGTTCACCCCGTCGTCAGCACCTCTCTCTTTACACTAAATCTTAAATTTTGGCCCAATTAATTAAGAATGACCCCTGAATCACAAAAGCCGTAGAATAAATAGTTGACATTACTAAAAATACTTTAGCGTAAAGAGCGAGGTATTAGGAGGAGGTGAGCCCCTCATATGGGTAATAATTTCTGTTCGTTTTAAGTTTTGATGCTGCTCTTTACTTCCAGCTGAAAAAAAACTTTTTCATATATATTTTTTCAATGTTTTTTTTTAATAATGTTAGTAAATCCTGCGCTCCCTTCATGGAAATTTTCTTCCCCCATGACCAAGTCCTCGATGGAAAGTTCCCCCTGTATATCCCCCTCTTTTCGACCCCTCTCCCCGACCAAAAAATTCTCCTGAAAACACCTGTACACTTCCCAATAACCATTACTATATGTAAAGAAATCCCCCAAACCAAAAAAATCCCCCTGAAAACGTCTGTACACTTCTTAGTAACCATTACTATATGTACACACAGGTCAAAGATTGTAACTTGCAGCCCCTCCAACGGGGACTGCGGGGGAGTAGGTCGTCCCCAAATACATAGTTATTGGGTTTTTCGACTATGGTGAATAAAATGGCTATCTCAGAATTTTGATCCGGTAACTTTGGGTAAGAATGACCGTGGGAGGGGGCCTAGGTGTCCTCTAATTTCCCATCACCCCTGGAAAAAAAAACAAATAAACACGCATCTGTGATTTGTCTTCTGGCACAAAATGCGAAATTCCACATTTTTATAGATTGGGGCTTGAAACTTCTACGACAAGGTTCTCTGATAGGCTGAATCTGATGGTGTGATTTTCGTTTAGATCGTATGACTTTTAAGGGGTGTTTCCCCCTATTTTCTAAAATGAGGCAAATATTTTCAGGCTCGTAATTTTTGATGGGTAAGACTATTCTTGATGAAACTTATATATTTAAATCAGCATTAAAATGCCATTCTTTTGATATAACTATCGGTATGAAAATTCCATTTTTTTAGAGTTTTGGTTACTATTGAGCCTAGTCGCTCCTTACTACAGTTCGTTACTACGAACTGTTTAAAAATGTGGAATTTTTTATTTTTTGTCAGAAGGCAGATCACGGATGCGTGTTTATTTGTTTTTTTTTCAGGGATGATCGTATCGACCCAGTGGTCCTAGAATGTTGCGATAGGGTTCATTCTAACGGAAATGAAAAGTTCTAGTGCCCTTTTTAAGTGACCAAGAAAATCGGAGGGTGCCTAGGCCCCCGTCGCACGCTAATTATTTTCCAAAAGTCACCGGATTTAAATTCTGAGATGACCTACTCCCCCAGAGTCCCCATGGGAGGGGCTACAAGTTACTAACACTGACCAGTGCTTACATATAGTAATGGTTATTGGGAAGTGTACAGACGTTTTCTGGGGCGTTTTCATTTGGTTTGGGGCAGGGGTTGAGAAGAGTGGGATATGTTGGGGGAACTTTTCACGGAGGAATTTGTCATGGGGGAAGAAAATTTCCATGAAGGGAGCGCAGGATTTTCTAGCATTATTAAAAAAAACAATGAAAAAATAAATATGGCAAAGTTTTTCAACTGAAAGGAACAGAATATTCCTGTTATTATTTTCTTGTAAATATTAATTCCTGTAAATATTCCATAATAATTTCTGTTAAAAGGAACAGAAATTATTACGCATATGAGGGGCTCACCTCCTAATACCTCGCTCTTTACGTTAAAGTATTTTTAGAAATTCCAACTATTCATTCTACGGCTTTTGTTATTCAGGGGTTATTCTTAAGAAATTTTGACAAATTTTAAGCTTTAGAGTGAAGAGTGAGGTACTGACGAGGGGGTGAAACCCCTCATATATGCAATAAAAATATGAGAATACAGAAGTTTCTTTACGTAAGCTAATTTGTAAGTTGCGTATATCTTTAACTAATAAAATTTATTTTTACTTAAATTTTAAGTAAAAAATAAAAAAAAATTTTAAATTAAAAAAAAATTTTAATCTTAAAATTTTTATTTTACTTTAACTAATAAAATCTTATTTTTACCCAGCCAAATATATTACTATTTCTCGGCTGAAACATCTCACCAAAGGAAGCTGTCAATCAAAACCTTTGACAAGACTTGATAATTGGTACTATTTGAAGTTTTGACAACCAACGGTCTCTAGAGAATTAAAAGACAGAAGGCTAACCTTACTTCAATTCTGAAGCTCGATGTTTTCAAGTTCACTTAATCACGGCCTTAAGGAAAAACTTGCTTGAAGGACAAACTGTAAATATACTAGTAAATAAGAAAACCACATGCTCGCAGCTAAATTGTTTAACACATGGCCCACACTATAAGAGAGGCGCTGTCCTAAGGTTAACGTAGTGGGGCTTGCTGGCATCTTTAACAGTTGCCTCAGTTGTTGCTACTGGACGTACAAGAAATTGCTTAGGCAATAGAGGTATGGCTTCTGTCAGGATATTGAGCTCTGTATACAAGAATCCCTGTAAATACCACTGGTAAAATGATATCCTATACATAAACTGTTTCCAAGTAGTTTTCCATCACAGAAAACGTGCAAGAAAGTTTCCGAGTATACTATATTCAATTTAACTATATCGAGTGCATTGAATACATAATTTGTTATGGTAAAAATCTTTGATAAACTCTTTGGTAAAATAAGTTTAAATCTTCGTTTACAAAGGCGACTAAGAGGTATAATTTCCGAGGTAGGAGAAAGAAAGAGCCCATAGCAAAGGTTTTTTTGCATGCCAGAAGTTCAGTAGTCAATTCAGTACTTAGTCCAGATATGATTATTTTAAGAACTTTTTCCAAAATTATTTTCGCTTTTAATATGTCAAGTAGAAACGTAAGACATTTTATCATATCGTATAATCTTGGCCTTGGATAATCTGTGTTTGCTGATTTAATTATTCAGGATAAATATGCAAACTGACGAATTCAGAAACGGTGGTCCGCAGAAGCCTCGAATAATCAAACTATCAACGGTTCCAATAAAAGAAAAGATCAAGTTTCAACAAAACATGTGACTTTATTATTGACGCTTTTACTAAATGAAATTTTGGAAAAATGTTGCAAGTTTTGACACATACCTTGACAAAACCTGGGATTCAAACGTGTTACGTCCCATCTTAATCAAATATTTAATTATAAGTAAATATTTAACCAAGTATTTAAAGATAAAAAATAGTCGATCGAATTACGAGCCAGTTCAATCCTTTCGGCTTTTTGAGCGTTGCTTGTTCAACAGAGTAGCTCATTTTATGGAACATTAGGAAATTACAAATAACCTCCTATGTGACATCGAGTATTACCCAATTCCAAGTCAAGTAATTTCAATAAACAAGAGTCTAGACCCAATAGAATTCGGATATAAGTTTCAAGCTTTCCAAATTGTTTGTGCTCTTATGGAAAACAATAGTAGATATTTTTTTTTATATTCCCAACAACACTTTTACACTCACCCCTATCCCCAAGCTCAATTTTCTCAGTTCCTTGCATGGTTTCTTCAGTTAGAATTTCTTTCATTGCATTTCTTCAGTAAGAAATTAAAAGTTCCATTGCCTTTTAATGTTCTAAAGTGATCGAAGAGTAAACCTCCTTCCCCCTCCCCAAAGTTTTTTCTCTCCGATCAAAATTTGAGATACTCATTTTGTTTAAAACACTCAAAAGTTCAAATAAATTTACCTCCTGGGTTTACAGCCCCTCCCCCAACAGTTTCTGTTGCGGTGCTTATGGAAATAAAGAGAGGGATTCCATATACGATCAAAACCCACTTTGTCCTTGCTGGTTGTGAAAAGGGAACACCCGTACTATCCAAGCAACAGCTGATTGTATTAGGTTAGAACTTTCAATTTATGTTTAGGCAGAGTTGAAGAGAGATCAGAGGGCAACCAGCCTCCTCCCTCCTTGCCCTAAATGATATATGGTGACGTTCAGTTTCTTTAATACTGAAATAATATTTAATACTGAAATAATATTTGAATGCTGAATAATATTCAGTGACCTTAAAAATATCTTTAATGTATTGATCAAATTGGATTTTCATTACTCCGACAATCGTGATAACAGATATACTATTATCAAAATTTCTTACTATTTTTGTACTACATCTTCATGTTTTACGTCAAATTCCTAGACTTGCTATGCAAATAAAAAGGGTAACTATAGCCACTCCAAAGGTAAGTTCACCTTTGTCTGAACTCAGTTAGCGAAACTCTGTAGGCTATTAAAGTGGCATATTCTAGACATATTGGGAAAGACAGATGGCAACAGAGCTGAAGCTTTCGGAGTATTGGGGGAGGGGAGGAAGAGCCAAGGGGCGTTCATGTTTTTAGATGTATCAAAAGTCGGAAAATTTTCCCCACGGAAAATTTTCCCCGTGTAAAATTCTTCCACACAGGAAATTCAACAGTCTCAGAGAAATTACAAAGTAGGTGCTTCAAAAGTTCGATCAAGTGTTCTAAGGGGTAACAAAAGGACCAGATAACTAAATTAGTTCCAGGACAGGTGCTTATTGGTTTTCAATCACTTTTGACCTAATTAAAAGGACTAGAACTCTCACAAGCCTCCTCCGAAGTTTCTCCGACCAAAAGAGGGTGATTGGGGATGAGGAAGAGGCTGCCCCTTTCCCAAACCAAAAAAACTGCTAATTTAGGGGTCAAATATTGCTCTTTTACTTCCATAATAACTGCATAGACCAAAAATAGTTCTGTATATCAAGAGGGATTATGTATCGATTTGGAACTGTGAATATTTTACCAAAAACAACAAGTAAAACAACAGAACATTTATCTAAGACAGGGAAATTCACTTAAACCTTAGGATAATTTTGGCTCTCTATCCAAGAGACATCCTTGTCAAACTAAACATAAAAGTGAAATAAAACTTATTATAAAATGGGGTCTTTAAACCTGAAATTGAAAAATTAAAGTAGTCCCAAGTTTGGGGTTTCTAAAATGAATAGGCAGTATGGTCTTCTTCAGTATTTGAAGACCATGGATGCGTGTTGTTTGTTATTATTTTTGCCAATACTGATTGTATTGTGTTCAATTTCAATCAAAAATTGATTGAATTTCATGTGTTCAATCACACAAAAATTATAAGTTTTATTGCCGTTTCAATTGATAGAATAGAGGGCCATCATGCCCATTCTCTTGCCTCTTTTCCACAAACCGAATTAAATCTCTCCAAATTAAATCTCGAGATAGCTAGTTGGGTCATCATAATTTAAAGGTCATATAAACATGACTCTGCCTCTGTGGATGACATGACCCCCCTCAAAGCCCCCAGGGAAAGAGCTGTAAGTCTTGAGATTTGTCTACGATTTCTTGAAGGAAAATTTTTAGCGAGAACAGATTTTCTGGGAAAAATGTCCCTGAATTAATCGGCAAAATTTATTGTTTATGTTTCTTTCTCTTTGAATGCAAAATTTTACACATTGAGAGAATATTCCAGAGGAACTATCAGGGGGAAATTTTCAGCAGGGATCAAATTGTCTGGCAGGATTTGTCCCTCGAAAAATATGGTAATGTCTCCAGGAGTGGTGTAAGGTGGCACCTCCCTTCTTTTTGTACAAAAATGTTTCTGGTGTTTATTTTAAGCTTTATTAAACTGAAGGTTTGTTTTAAATTACAGTGATGTATTAATAAGGAGGGGCGATATAAATTTGCTTAGGAAGGGGGGAGTCAAGATGCCTAATGGAGTACGTATCAATGACCTAATTTGCTATGCTCCATTAAGCCTTCATATGAAAATTGAATGAGTTTTTGGATCTTTCTGTCTAATCCTCTTTGGTTCCCTTGTACATTTTTGGTCTACACCTTTATGGTTGAGTGAGCAGTGTCCTGCTATCTTGGTTGTGACCAATTTGATTCTGGTTATATTTACCGAATAGATATAGATATATATATATATATATGTTTTTAACTACGTAAAACATGCAAATATACAACATTCTTCGCTGTCCCATTGTCTATGCATATAAATAGATTGTCAGGTTTACTGACTCTTGTACATGCAACATATAATTGTCCATGGGAAAAGATAAGATAAGATTTATTCATCACGAAACACACACATACAATATTACATTTTACTATTTCCCCGAAGGCTCTTTGGCCTGTAAAAAAGGGGAAAATGAACGAGCCACTTACTTAGAGAAGAAAACAAAAATCATTTACTCACAGAGAGAAGAGATAAAAACAATCCGTATTCAGATTTATACCTCGTTATTCTAATGATATGTCCCTGTGTCCCGGTCGTCATTTATATTCCCTGTGTCCCGGTCGTGATTTGTGTCCGGGTGTCCCAGTCTGTAATTTCTCTTTGAGGTTCCCGGTCGTCATTTATATTCCCTGTGTCCCGGCCGTATGACGACTTATACTTATTGACGACATGACTGCCTGTCCATGGATTATTCTTTATGGTTGATTGTGTGTGGCTATGCTGTTTGACCTATGTGATTGTATGGATGAGTAGGGTTAAGGCCTCATTCAAGTGCTGGTCTATATTAATCACTAATTTAGGAAAACAGTCTTCCTTTTCTCCTTCTGTCTCTTTTTTTTTTTTTTTTTTTTTTTTGTGTTTTTGCTGTAGCATTGGTGATTTCTCTTTTCATGATATATATATATATATATATATATATATATATATATATATATATATATATATATATATATATATATATATATGTGTGTGTGTGTGTGTGTGTGTGTAGAATAGGATATGTTAGGTTAAATTTGGTTCTAAATTTCAGAAACAGGTTAAAAACCTCGCCATCATCAAACCTTGCACTATATTGAAAAAGTTGACTGGCAACAAGACTAATTCCAAGGAGAAAAAAGCTATATCGGACATTCACCGGTAATTTTCGAAATTCACCAATATGCGGACAATCACGATAAAATTTTGTTACAAATGATAAAGAATTATATCGCACCTGAATCAAAATTATAACATATTTAAGTGTTAAATTTTACTTGAAATAATACTATCCATCGACATTTTTCTATAATATTTAAGCATTCACCATTCACCCTAATTATATTAGGTTAATATTAGCCTAGTATGATTGTCAACGGAATCTGGCACTTGTAGAATATATATATATATATATATATATATATATATATATATATATATATATATATATATATATATATATATACTAGCTGTTGGGGGGGCGCTTCGCGCCACCCCAACACCTAGCTGGTGGGGCGCTTCGCACTCCCCCAAGCCCCCCCACGCGCGTAAGTCGTTACGCGCCATATTAGTTACGCGCCATTGTAGTTGTGTCCCTGTGTCCCACCTGTGAATATAGATAGATTTATATATGTGTTTCAAACTACGTAAAAATTGCGAATATACAACAATTTTGGCTTTCCCACTACTGGGAGCGTTCCGTTTCCAATTGCCAGCAATTGATCTGAAAATGTTTGACCAGAGTCATCGTTTTGCAACCGGACACGCATATTTGTAGTTAATTTTAATATTTTTACGTGTGCCCATAAATTAGAATTTTTCAGGCAAGCATTCATTTCGTCTGCAGGAGTTAAACTACGTAAAAATTGCGAATATACAACATTCTTGGCTTTACCATTGTCTGTGCATATACAAAGCCGTATGCACTAATAATGACGTCATATGCAAACGCTCTTTTTATAAACAAACAAACATGCATACACACAACTCGTTTTTATATAGATAGATAGATAGATAGATACAATACAAATTAACTGCGTAAAACTTGCGAATATACAACATTCTTCGCTGTCAAATTGTCGCTGCATATAAATAGATTGTCAGGTTTACCGACCCTCGAACATGCAACGTACAATTGTCCACGGGAAAAACAATCAGTATTAAGATCTATACCACATTTTTCTAATGATTGTCCTTGAGCTTTGTTAATGGTGATTGCAAATGCTAATCGAATTAGGAATTGCAATCTTTTAAATTGAAAAGGCAGATCCGTTGGAATCATGGGAATGCGAGGAATAAGAACAGCCTCACCCTCAAAAGGCCCTGTCAATATCCTGGCCTCTATTAGGTTTTCCATTGTTTTTTTTTTTTACGGCAAGTCGCGTGCCATTGCAAAGCTTTGGTGGGTTGATATTTCTTAAAAGTATTATTGGTACGCCTATTTTTAGCTGTAGCACTTGTGGTGGAAACCCTGAAAGATCTATGTAATTTAAAAATTCAGATGGATAATTAACCGCTTCATTTGGTTCCAAAACTGTGTCGACTGACTTGCAAAGGACTGCCTGGTCTCGAATCTTGGTCAAAACAATATTGTTGATTTCGTGGACGTCTATATTTTTGGGTGCGAGAATCGCTCTTTCACTTAGCCATTTATTATTTTTATAATTTTTTAGAATATTTGGAAATACTTTTTCAATCAATTCATTTTTGGACGTCACTAATTTATAGAAATAAGCAGGTAGTTGTATACGTCCTGAAATTGAGTCTATCGTATCATAAATGTCTTTTTGCTCCGACGTTAACTTGGAAATGTTATTTTGTACATACGACAATAGATCACTCGTACTGTAACTTTGTTCACGATCCAATTCTACACATGTCGAAACAGCAGGGATACGGTTAGGTGAAGGCATTCCCAAATCCTGAAGAGGTTTCTTTGCTATACGTACGCACAAATCTTCTATAATAACTAAAGTGTAGTTATAAATTTCTGATGTAAAATCAAAAGTCATATCTGACGTCTCTAACTGTTTTCGATGGAGTATATCTTCGGACATTTTTGACTTATATTTTTCCCATAACTCTGTAGGAGCTGATGGAGAGCAAGTGCACGAATTTGACTTGGGGCTGACGTCTCGCACGCGTCATTGATGCAGTTATCCCAGTGTTGGTCATTCTCCAATAAATTCAGAGCTTGGCATGCACTATGGTAAGTGTCATGTATAGTACCGTTTACAGTTCTCAAATACTCAAAGGATGTCGGACCGGGTACATTCACCAAAAGCAGGCGTAGAAAGAAGCATTCATGTTGATTGGGGTGAACGGTGTAGAGTCTTCCTATCGTGGTATCTTTGAAGATGGTAGGTTGGCCGTAAACCCACTGGTTATCTACTTCGATGGTGGTACCGTTGCCATTGTAGGTTCTTCAGTCATTTTACAATTAGGAATTTCTCTTTCTACGGTCTTCTTACAATTAAAAATTTGTCTTTGAGCGATATTCTTAAATACCTGTGTCCTGGTCGTCATTTATATTCCCTGTGTTCCGGTCGTCATTTGTGTCCCGGTATCCCGGTCTGTAATTTCTCTTTGAGTGTTTTTTCTTTTTAGTATTTTTTAGTTTTTTACATTTTTTCTTTGTTCAGTTTTCTTTTTCTTCTTTATTTTTCAGCTTCACTATGAAATACATATCGCCGAACCTTTGTTTTTTTAACTAAAATCTGGTAGGCATTGATGACCTTATCCAAGTCAAAATCCCAAACCCAATCATCATCGCTATCATTTTCAGTTTTGATATGTTTTGACTCTCGCTGTCCAGGTGGATCTTCATCTAACTGCGCGGTTTTGCGTTCTTTAGCCTCAAGCCTGTTTCCTTGCTGTTCTTTTGATTCCTCGGCACGCTTTCTTTTCTGACTTTCTCTATCAGCAGCAAGTTTTTTGGCATAGACTCTTTGAGCATCTTCATCGGCTTTTGCCATTGTAAGTTCATCAGTCATTTAAACTTAAACATTAATAGATTTCTACGTGAACATATATGTCTTAAATATCTTTAATGACGTCACCGTCATAGCAAAAATGACGACAACTAACTTTGTGAAGTCAGTCGACACAGAAACATGACGTCACCTGATCCACAGACAGACAACTTATTTATATATATATATAGATATTAGATTGACACCCTAGTGACTAAATCTCTCAAAGTGTGCCCTAGCAGCGAAAGTTTTTCATGGAAAGTCATACTTTTGCAGTACAGCAAGTTCTCGAAATGGTTTCATACCTGTTTAGGTATTAAATAAAAAAAAACTAGTTTTTTAACTGAAAGTAAGGAGCGACATTAAAGCTTAAAACGAACAGAAACTACTCCGTATATAAAATGGGTTGTCCCCTCCGCAATCCCTCGCTCTTTACGCTAAAGCTTTTAATTGTTTTAAAAAGTAGAATCGTGGCAAAGAGTCAAACTTTTAAAAACATTTTAAAAAGTTTGTAACTTGCAGCCCGTCCCCCAGGGATTGTGGGGGAGTAAGACATTCCCAAAGACATAGTTATTATGGTTTTTGACAATGTGGAACAAAATGGATATCTCAAAATTCTGATCCGTTGACTTTGGGAAAAGATGATCGTGGGAGGGGGCCTAGGTACCCTCCAATTTTATGGTCACTTGAAAAGGCCTCTAGGACTTGTCATTTTCGTTTGAATAAGCCTTTTTCGACACTATAGGACCATTTGGTCGATACGATGACCTCTGGGAAAAAACAAAACAAAAACAAATAAACACGCACCCGTGATTTGTCTTCTGGCAAAAAATTAGAAATTCTACATTTTTGTAGATAGGAGATTGAAATTTTTGCTGTAGGGTTTTATGATACTCAGAATACGATGGTGTGATTTTCGTTAAGATTCTATTTCTTTTATGGGGTGTTTCGCTCTATTTTCCAAAATATGGCAAATTTTCTCAGGCTCTTAACTTTTGATGACAGAAACTAAATTTGATGAAATTTACATATTTAGAATCAGCATGAAAATCTGATTCTTTTGATGTATCTTTTAGCATCAAAGTTCCGTTTTTTAGAGTTTTGTTTACAATTGAGCCGGGTTGCTCCTTACTACAGTTCGTTACCACGAACTGTTTCCGAAACTCGTTATTGGATTTGTTCTATATGAAAAGCCGTCATAGAATTTTCAATTGACCACAATGAGAATGATCTCCCCATTTCTTCAATGCATATTCTAATGCCCCTGAATGCCACAGCCCCTAAGTACCTGGGTGCTCTGGGATGTCAGCCAGAAAGAAGCTTTGATAAACGCTTAGAGTGGTATTCCTTGGTATTATAAACAGGTAAAGCACCATTTTCCTACCTGCGAGAAGCTCGTGCAAGAAGCACGTCGATTTGACGTGTGATTTTTTTTTTTAATTTTGTAGTCTTTTTAGAGAGATTTATCATGTGATTGCGAACTTTTCACAAAGATATAAAATCTTTATATACCCCCAGGGCATAATTTAAAGTACTTGCTCCCAGATTCAGGTGGGATGTGTTATCCATGGAGTCTTGGTTAAATGATCTAGCCTATTTTGAATAGACTGGCTCCATAAAACAAATTCGATTGGACATTTTTGGGGCAAAGAAGGTTGGTTGGGAGGGGGCTAGTTGCCATTGAATCACTTGTGACTCTTAAAAAGGGAATTAGAACTTTCAACGTCTAATCATCTGAATCCCCTCCGAGGTTTATACGACCATTTTTCAAACTTTATTTGCCCCCAGGGCGTACTTTACAACCGACACCCAGGATTTGGGAGTGAGTGGTTATGCTGAACCCAAAGTTTTTGTTATCTGATCTTTGAACAATTTTGAACAAACTGGGAATGTCAAAATTTTGATCGGATGGATTTGAGCAAAAGAGGTTGTGTATAGGGAGGATGGGTGCAAGAGGACATCCGAAAAATCCAGGGTCAAGCTCCTCCCAAACGATGCCCTTGTCCTTCTGTTGTTTTGTTTTGCTACTGCATCAAAGAAATATTGATCTTTGATATAATTATGTATTGTTTTGTTTTTTTGTCGTTGTGGACTTTAGAGAAGGCTTATTTAATTTGAAATTCAAAGCTTTAGTTCTCTATTTAAGAGTCAAAAGTGATCACAAGGTAACCAGTACACTCTCCCCCCCCCAACTCACTCCTAATTCTTCTTACAGAAATTGTGAGATATTCATTTTGTTCGGAAAGACACTTCAATAGCTATGGCTTGATAACCCCTTCCAGCTCTTCGGACAATGACTGTAATTTGTGCTAGTTGCCCATTGGCTACATGGGCAGCATTGGTTACATTGGTTACAATGGTTTTACGGAAATGATTGCACTCATTCGATTGGAAAGTCGAAAGCCTCAGTTTTGTTTTTATGTGGCTCTATCAAGACACAAAAGTGACTGGAGGTAAACCATTACCCCTTCTTACGCCAGTTAATTCTCCAATCATCCAACCAAAAGTTTTTGGTAGCAATTTTATTCGATGTTGTTGAAAAGGGGGTAATGTTGAAAGTGTTTTGTAAATTTGTCTTCTGGGCTATCCATCTCCCCACACAGTCATCACCCCAGGAAAATCATAGGGCTTCACATTCACAATTTTGGCACGTGTTCATGTATAGTTGTTTTGCAATTGAGAAAAGTCGGTGCGTTTGACTTTAAATGTCCAAGAAGATGATGGACATTCAAGTAAATCTTTCAGAGAATTTAGGGGGAAGTGTTGAGCTAAATCAAAACACGTTATATACACATGGGGTGTCAAAAGCGTTGAAGTTGGAATGACTGAATATATTAATCTAGAACTTTCACAGAATGTTATGGGGGATAACCAATTGACCAAAAATGTACTATTTGTATGATATTACTACCAGTATAATTACTGAAATTACTACCACTACAATTACTGCCTCTAAAGTAAGTACTGCCAAGGATGAGGATACTAAAGATAAAATATAAGGAAATGTTCTGGGAAAAGCTTAACTAAATCAAAATATACTCTGTACATACACATTGTCAAAAGGCCATATCAGCAATATCCTTGTAACAGTTTACCGTATCAAGCCATAACTTCCAGGGCATCAAAAGAGGTATAACATCCCTCTCACAACATATCTATGCTACTTCTGCTATTAATACTGATGTTACTCCGCGTTACTTGTTCAAACCGTTCGTGGTAACCCGTAAACAGTAAAGAGTGACCCAGCTCAATAGTAAACGAAACTCTAAAAAACAGAGTTTTGATGCTAAAAGATACATCAGAAGAATCAAATTTTCATGCTGATTTTAAATATATTAAGTTTCATCAAATTTAGTCTTTGTCGTCAAAAGTTATGAGCCTAAAAAAATTTGCCTTATTTTGGAAAATAGGGGAAAGCATCTCCTAAGAGTCATAGAATCTTAACGAAAATCACACCATCGTATTCAGCGTATCAGAGAAGCAAACAGAAAAAATTTAAAGCTCCTATCTATAATATGTTGAATTTCGTATTTTTTGCCAGAAGACAGATCACGGGTATGTGTTTATTTGTTCGTTTTTTTCCCCAGGGGTCATTGTGTCGACCAAGTGGTCCTAGAATTTTGCAAGAGGGTTCATTCTAACGGAAATGAAAAGTTCTAGTGCCCTTTTTAAGTGAACAAAAGAATTGGAGGGTATCTAGGCCCCCTCCCACGCTCATTTTTTTCCCAAAGTCAACGCATCAAAATTGAGATAGCCATTTTCTTTCGCATAGTCGAAATCCATAATAACTATGCCTTTGGGATGACTTACTCCCCCACAGTCCCTGAGGGAGGGGATGCAAGTTACAAACCTTGACCAGTGTTTACATACAGTAATGGTTACTGGGAAATGTACAGATGTTTTCAGGGGGATTTTTTCGATTTTGGGGTGGGATTTAGGGGAGGGGGCTATGTGGGAGGATCTTTCTTTGGAGGAATATGTCATGGGGGAAGAAAAATTCAATGAAAAGGGCGCAGGATTTTCTAGCATTATTATAAAAAAAAAACAATAAAAAAATAAACATGAAAAAGTTTTTCAGTTGAAAGTAACGAGCAGCATTAAAACTTGAAACGAACAGAGATTATTACGCATATGAGGGTTTCTAAAAATACTTTAGCGTAGAGAGCGATGTATTTAGAAAGAGATAAATACTTCGCTCTTTATGCTAAAGTATTTTTAGTAATTTCAACTATTTATTCTACGGCCTTTCTGATTCAGGGGTCATTCTTAAAGAATTGAGAGAAAACTTAAGATTTAGTGTAAACAGTGAGGCATTAACGAGGGGACAAACCCCCTCAAATCTATATATATAAAAATAAGTTGTCTGTCTGTGTGTCTGTCTGTCAGGTGACGTCATGTTTCTGTGTCGACTGACGTCATGAAGTTAGTTGTCGTCATTTTTGCTATGACAGTGATGTCAATAACGGTATTTAAGACATTTGTTCACGGAAAAATGTTTAATTGTAAAATGACTGAAGAACCTACAATGGCAACAGCCGAGGAAGCTGCTCAAAGAGTTTATGCCAAAAAACTTGCTGCTGATAGAGAAAGTAAGAAAAGAAAGTGTTCCGAGGAATCACAAGAACAGCAAGAAAACAGGCTTGCGGCTAAAGAACGCAAAACCGCGCAGTTAGATGAAAATCCACCTGGACAGCGAGAGTCAAAACATATCAAAACTGAAAATGATAGCGATGATGATTGGGTTTTGGGATTTTGACTTGGATAAGGTCATCAATGCCTACCAGATTTAAGTTAAAAAAACAAAGATTCGTCGATATGTACTTCATAGTGACGCTGAAAAATAAAGAAGAAAAAGAAAACTGAAAAAAGAAAAAAGGTAATAAACTAAAAAAAACTAAAAAGAAAAAACACTCAAAGAGAAATTACTCACCGTGACACAAATGACGACCAAGACAGAGGGAATATAAGTGACGACCGGGAACCTCAAAGAGAAATTACAGACTGGGACACCAAGACACAAATCACGACCGGGACACAGGGAATATAAATGACGACCGGGACACAGGGACACAACTACAACAGGGACGCCGAGGGCACAAGCGGGATATATAAATGACGACCGGGACACAGGGATTGTTCGAATAGAAATTGCAGACCGGGACACCGGGATACAAATGACGACCGGGACACCGGGACACAGGGAATATAAATGACGACCGGGACACTCAAAGAGAAATTATAAACTGGGACACAGGGACACAAATGACGACCGGGACACAGGGAATATAAATGACGACCGGGACACAGGGACACATCATTAGAATAATGAGGTATAGATCTGAATACAGATTGTTTTTCCCATGGACAATTATATGTTGCATGTTCAAGAGTCAGTAAACCTGACAATCTATTTATATGCACAGACAATGGGACAGCGAAGAATGTTGTATATTCGCATGTTTTACGTAGTTAAAAACATATATTTATATCTATCTCTATTCACAGGTGGGACACAGGGACACAACTACAATGGCGCGTAACTAATATGGCGCGTAACGACTTACGGGCGCGGGGGGGCTTGGGAGGCGCAAAGCGCCCCATCAACTAAGTGTTGGGGTGGCGCGAAGCGCCACTCCAACAGCTAGTACATAATAAAAAATAAGAATATAAAGGTTTGTTATGTAACTTAATTCTTAAGTTACGCATACTTTTTACTAATAAAATGTTCGTTAAAAATCAAAAGTTCTAGTTGCCTTTTTAAGTAACCGAAAAATTGGAGGGCAACTAGGCCTCCTTCCCCATCCCTTATTTCTCAAAATCTTCTGATCAAAACTAAGAGAAAGCCATTTAGCCAAAAAAAGAATTAATATGCAAATTTCATTTTAATAATTTATGTGCGGAGAGCCAAAATCAAACATTCATTAATTCAAAAACGTTCAGAATTTAAATAAAAAAACTAGTTTTTTTAAACTGAAAGTAGGGAGCGATGTTAAAACTTAAAACGAACAGAAATTACTCCGTATATGAAATGGGTTGTCCCCTCCGCAATCCCTCGCTCTTTACGCTAAAGTTTGACTCTTTGTCACAATTCTACTTTTTAAAACAATTAAAAACTTTAGCGTAAAGAGCGAGGGATTGCGGAGGGGACAACCCATTTCATATACGGAGTAATTTCTGTTCATTTTAAGTTTTAACATCACTCCTTACTTTCAGTTAAATAAACTAATATTTTTTATTTAATATACTAATACGGTACTACTGCTACTATTGCTCCCACTAATACCCCCTAGTGCTAATGTAACATCAAAGCTAATGGTTTGAAGGTAGAAATTTTTAGAGAATATAGAGGGGAAATTTCACTTACCCATTTATGATTATACCTGATTTTGGGAATTATATTTTTAGAAATTCCAAGCAATAATCCACATACAAAGAGATTTTTATGTTTAGTAGATTAAACACTAAACCGATAACATAAAATTTGTTAGGCTGGTTCACATTCACCCACATGATCTCGCTTTTCCGTCCGATCTGAATTCACCTTCACCAAAACTCAAGCTTATGTGATTTGCAATCCAGTCTTAGCATAGTATATCCAGAAATATTGACCTCAATAGGAATGACGCTAGAGTTTAAGTGGGTCTCGGATACACAAACGACGGAAGAAGAGATGGTTAAACTAATCAAAGGTAGTGATGACCCCGGAAGGGATGGAAGTCGGCTCCTTATGAAACCTTCTACCCTTAACCCCTGTATAAGGAGATGCCAACCTCTGAAGGGTTTGCTGGAGCAACCCACTACATACCCAAAAAGCGTCAAGCCACAACACTGGGAAACTAAATCCAAATCAAGCATCCGATTGTACCATGTTTATAATTTAACCAGTTGCACCCAAATTTTGATTTAGGGAAGAAATACTTTCGCCGTGTAACTAATAACCTGACGACAGAGCGGGCAGTTTGCTAAAACTGAAGTACAGATGGAACAACACACAAGATGGCCACATGGAAAATATATGACTTCGACTCGCTTGTCCAGACATACTCTACACTTATATCGTTCTTCAATTACTTCCTCAGACATGTCTACGTTCATTCTTTTTGGCTTATTTGGTAATTCTGTCTTCAGTTTTTTCTGTAGCCTTCTTCGACTTTCAGTGTTTTCGGTCTCTGCTTTCCTTTTAAAAGAATCTTTGACTTCCTTTTTAAATGTATTTCCCTTTGATTGAGTTAAAAACACACAGTCACTAAACCACCGTGCATGTTCAACCCAAGGGTCATCTGTTACCTTCCAGTGGTCCAGATTATTATCACAATGAAAACATTTCACTTTATCTGACACTCCCAAATAGAAAAATCCAGCTTCGGCAAGTTTGTGGGGATCCATCCGGTCACTGTAATTCCAATTAGCAAAAGTTTCTAACCTAGCTTCAAAAGTACTGTCAAAAGGATTTTGACATCTCCTTCCTCAAAATGATACATCACTCCTCCACAAAAAGCACATTGTACTTGGTAAGCAAGGCCAGTATAAAAGAATCCAGCTTCAGCTAATTCTCTGATGTCAATAAAATTAGCCTTCCAACTACTAGTAAACGTCTGTAGTCTAACATCCTCTCGTTTAAGGACTTGACACCCTTGTTGACATAAGAAACGCTTCTTGAATAATTGATTCTTCTTTTTCTTAGGAATAAAATACTTTTTGATATTTGACATCTTTTTCGTAACCATGTTTTTTTTTACAATAGCCGCCATCAATTGATCCACTTCTTTTATATAAATGATGACGTAAGGATGATTATCCGGCCATGATTTTTTTATAAGAAATGATGTTACTTTATATACACTTCATAACTGTAATGACGTCCCTCTGAAAGCTTTGGTATCGTATTGTATTGTATCGGATTAGTGACGCTTCTTCACTGCTAAGGTCCCTGCGTCGGCCCTGCAGTGCATTCCTGCAGCTTGATTTGATATCTGAGTCCTGTATTACCAAGTTAAGGTCAAACCCACTGCACCACCACAGGAAAAACCCTGTGCCCACGGCACCCCCCTTGTAGTTGTGGCCCTATGTCCCGATCGTCATTTATATTCCCTGTGTCCCGGTCGTGATTTGTGTCCTGGTGTCCCAGTCTGTAATTTCTCTTTGAGTGTCCCGGTCGTCATTTATGTTCCCTGTGACCCAGTGTCCCGGTCTGTAATTTCATCAGTTGACATCCATGACGTCAGTCGACAAACAACTTCATGACGACATACAGCTCAATCCTTATAATGACGTCAGTCGACAAACATGACGTCAGTCGACACATAAACATGGCGTCACTCGACAGACGGACAGACAACTTATTTTTATATATATAGACTACATATTTTTAGATAATGAAATATTATTACTTACTGACAGGTTGATCGAATACGGACTTTGATTTTCGGATATCACTTAGATTATTGGGAAGTATGTTTTCGTGCCCTGTAAAACGGACTTGATGTATTTTGTCCAGTTCTGATTTTTTTTTTACTGAGACAAATAGTTAATAAGGCAGATAAAGATACTGCTGTTAAACTAGCAGTGAAATTTTTCGGAAAAAATGTGTTTAAAGAGACCTTTGAAATCTGTCGTGTTACTTGTAAAGTGAATATGCTTGAGAAGCGCTAGGGCTCACATTTGAGTTTGGCTTTTATGGCCGACTTTTACGAATTGCTATCACACCAAATCTCGAAAGATGATCCTTTTACACAATTTGTGATCATGGGCCCTTCAGATCTTCCGAATTTCCCTGAGCGAACCAAATATTATTGTGGCATCAAGATTAAATAACTGTGTTCGAATGTCAAATTTCCTCGTTGAAAAATAAGACTCTGTTAGTACAGATAAGGATGAACAAGACTGTTTGTGGCCGTTCCTTCCTTAGCCAGAAAATGCTACAGTTCCTGCCATTGTTAGTAATTTAGCTTCTAGGTTGCAGTCCTCCAACCGCGCTAAGCAGCGTGAGTCTATTTCAATTTTAAGGTGCTTGGACAAAATCGACCATGCTGAGCAACGGGGAGATAGGCTATAGGTGTTTATGAAAGATAATAATTCCGGCTCATCAGTGGTAAGTGCTTTACCCCTCGGTTCACGCATTAGTACTAAGGTTGTATTAGTACTAGTATGTATTAGTATTATTACATTAGTACTAGGGCTGAAATGAATCAAATATTACAGGTCTTGTGAACTCTGTTGTGCAAGTAAGGCTCTTTAGAGGTTGTTCAGTCGGGTAGTTGTCCTTGACTAGATCTCAATATCGCCTGAAAGAATGGCATCAAAATTGATTATTCACTTTTCTGGTGTCAACTCCACTGAATCGACCCAAGCAGTACTATAAATGCCAAGGATTTGATCACTTTGTACGTGAATGTATGAATGATGTTAAATGTGGTAAATGTTCCGGAACCCATGTTAATAGCTGCGATAATACATGTTCAGCCTCCAATGTGAACAGTGCAAATTATGGTGGAAAGCATAGAGGCAACAGCTTCTCCGGTTCCGTGTTGAAGAGCCGTATGCCTGCCTCTGCTTCGAGCACTTAAGATTGAGGTTGAACCCCCCCCCCCCTCTTCAGGTATGCACACGCCCACAGGGTGCTCGCAAATGTTCTACTTCAAACCTCTCAACGAAAAGAACAAGTTCATTTTTGATCGTTCGATATTTCCAAGGCGTTCGACAGTATTGCTCATACTCAAGCCTTATATTCTGTTTCTGTAAATAGTGTAAATATTTATATTATCTTTGTTCTGAGATGTTAGTACAGTCATGAACACAAGTTTAAAACTAAATGGGACTCTCATGCAAGAACACATTGCAGTCCATTTAGGTAGGTAGGTAATTTAATTTAAAAAACAATACAATAAACTTTCATTCATCAGCTAAAAAAAATTAGCCGCAATGGCCTGTAAGCATAGGTGACATAAAATACGATCCATTTCTTTAAAATATTTCATCAAAAAGAAAAATAAATAAGATAAATAAACTACAAAAAAAAAAAAAAAAAAAAAATACAAAAAAAGAAGACAAAACAAAAACTAATGGTCAATTTAACAAAATGGGGGGAGATACCCTTCTCTCAATCTAAAATACTCAACATTACTAACTGTTCAGAAGATGGGCCTTGAGGCAACGTTTCAACTGAGGCAGACTTTTTGATTCCTTTACTTGCTGTGAGAATGGATTCCAGACGGACGTTCCCATGTATCTGATGATATGAGCCGACCGGGAAGTATTCCGAAACTCATGAACAAGATTATTTGGATTTCGCGTGTCATAATCATGATAAGAAGAACCTAAGCTAAAATTCATTAAAAATTTCAGGCCCTAAATTATGTAGACACTGATATACTAAAATACCAATCTGGATGTCTGATTTTTCCAACATCCAAAATATCAAACTTCTTATATATAGACACAGTGCTAGCGCTTCCACGTTCACAATTTCCTAGAATTCTAATTGCCTTATTCTGTTGCACTTGAACTCTCCTATAATTAGACTGAAAGTTACTAGCCCAGATTTAAACAGTGACATTTAAACTTTCAAAGGAAGCACATTTTTTAGACGCCGTAGCATTCCAAGTCCCCTTGACACTTTGCAGGAAACTAGGTCACTGGGCGCCTTCCAACTCAGTTTGAAGTCAAAAAGAAACCCAAGGTAACGCGTTTCTGTTTGCTCGGTCTATCAAAGCACTGTTTGCTCGGTCTATCAAGTCCGGCAACGATTTGTCAATAACACTTATAGCAGTGTCGTCAGCAAAAGACGTTAAGTAACCAGGGACAAAAAATATCATACTATCTATATAAATTAAAAATAAAAAAGGACCTAGGACAGAACCAAGTGGCACTGCGCAATTCAATGGGTAAGCCTGTGAAACTTCATTATTTATTACAACTTATACCCTTTTACCTCGCAAATACGACTCAAACCAACTCAAACACTTATTCCTAATACCTAACTTCGACAAACTATCCAAAAAAATTCCAAAATCAACAGTATCAAAAGCTTTCTTAAAATCAATGAAAATTGTCATGCAAAAATAATTTTTTTCCAGAGCACCGTTTACCTTATCAATTAAATTTAAAGCGGCATACACAGTTGAATGTCTTTTTCTAAACCTAAATTAAGTTTCAGACGGAAATCCACAATTTTTTAGATGCTCATATAGTCTTTTGTGCACTATTTTTTCATATAGCTTTGAAATGATGGGTAGTATTGATACAAGTCTCCAATTCGAAAGGTCACTTAGAGTCCCAGACTTTGTAAGCGGGATGACTTGGGCCATTTTCAGCGAACAGGGAAATTGACCCTCTGCCATTGACAGACTTATCAAAAATACTAGTACTGGAAGAATATTCGGAATATTGTGGTGTACATCAAGTCAGAATGTTGTCCCCTTATATTTTCAAGATGTTTATTGATGGGATAGATGCCAAGATCTCTCGGACGTATTTTATAGGGTTTACTGACGTGTCATATATTGCTTAAGCAGATGATATTATCCTTTTCAGAAGAGGCAAATTATCCCTGTCCCGTACAGTTCAAAGGGTTAAAAACAGGTTTCTTTGATATTGGACTAAGTGTGAATCTTGAAAAATGCAAGTATATTTGTTTTAACGGGACCCTTTCAAATAATCCACTTCAAATTAAAAATACATCCATTCCTTTTATCGAAAATTTTTGATTGTCTAGTTTAACAATTGGGATAATATTTTATCCTTTCGCCAGTCTGCAACATCTGAAGCTTATGAAAAAAGTCAGATTTGGATGCTCTTAGATTTTGTCAAACCAGTCTAAGTATGATCAAAAGCTTTGGTTACTTTGTGTTCAGTTTTGTTATCATTCTGTACTTTATCTTTCTGGGACTGTCATTCTACTGAAAAAGATTGACTTATGTAAGCTACGTAGATGTTACTAAAAATATTGTAAATACTTGCTTTATCTACCCTTATCGTATCGAAATTGGAGAATAGTCCGAAAATACAAAGCTCCCGATATAACTGCAAAACTACTGAAAATTCATGATAAGTTATCAGGACAAGCATATCAACGGCTTACCTGTTTGTTCTGTTCACCTTTTTCCTTGTTGATTTTGTTGTACTTATTGTCGCTACACTGGAATGAAACTATCCTATTTCCAAATGGGCGTCGATTCAAACTATCTTACGTCCAAAACCGCTACTTTTCAGCAGAGCTATTTGAAGTTTTCAAGATAATTTTTCCAGTACTTCAAAAAGAGGTTATAGGGGAACTACCGAACTGTAGTTTCTTTCGTATTGGCTATGTATTAGTGAAGATATTTTTGACCTACTTAGGTCAGAACGTCGAAAAAGCTGGATATAGGATGGTAGTCATATTATCTACATCAGAAAGAGACAATCCCAATTTTTGTCCAAATTTCCAATTTTTGTCCAAAGTCCAATTTTTTGACATAGGATAGTTACAGATCTGATAACCCCTGCTGAAGGAAAGCACATTCCATCCAATGTCCGTATTATATCAAATATTTCACCACATATTATTTTAATTCATTTTCAAAGTATGACGAAATGAAAAACTACTATTCAAAGTATCAAAAGGGAAAAATGAAACAAAGTTAATCAGAATCATCCAACTCCACAGAACCCTCTTTTAAACAGTCAAACGGAAGGTCTCTGGAAAACTGGTGGTAAGCTTCAGGAATCAAATTTTTTTTTACAAAGATCTTGAATATCGCGGTACAATCTTTCGCAAATTGGAACTGGACCAGAATACAGCTTTTGCAAATTGTACGACCCAGCTGACTTCTTCACTGAAGCTTTCCCCTTCTTGACCTCCTGATTGTTTCAATCACCTTGATGTCTTCAGCTGCCCAGCTGTTCCGAGCACTAATCATGTCAGGCAATGTGTAATCAACTTTCGACACTCGGATTTCTGTGAAGTTCACTTTAACCCAGTTGATATCAACATTAAAATTATCACTGGTCTCTCTACATACCTTATCAAGATCATAGAAATCAGAGATTTCCATTTCCTTTACTTTGTAAGGACTCTTCAAACATGCAATTTTTGCAATCTGAAACCACTGAGAAGGCACATACACTGTTTGGTTTTTAGCAAATCTCTTGATGACAGTATGGACTGAATCGTTTTGATTTTGCTTGTACCCGGTTTCAAGATACATGTGAGTAATTACTATCTTAAATTTACTGGCCCAGTGTAAATAAAGGGAAACAAGGTTCTTGTTCTTGTTTTGTCCTCCGCAATCGTCACTTATGAAAATGAATTCTTTTGCTCTTTTCTCTACCTTACTCACAATAAAGCTGTAGACACAACTCTCGAGCCTCTTTATTTCTGACGAGCCTCTTTTAGCAGTGCCTGCATGCCACATGTAGCAAATTTCTTCGCAAGTATTGCAGTTATAGATACTGAGATTGTAACAGTGAAGTTTCGACTTATAGCAATAAGAAGAAACTTCTCCACGTGCACACTCTAGGACCTTTTGCACGTCAAAGCACGCTATGATAGTCCTTTCATTGTCCATCTTTCCTCTCTCTTGTTCCTCTGCCATAGACTTTCTACTTTTTTCCTTATTTCTGATGTGCTCACTGTGCTGTATAGTCAACTGTTCATTTGAGGGATAGCATTTTCCATCGCCACACACTTGTCACATTTGGTCTTTTTTGGGACGGAAAAAGCTGAGATTGAACTCATGCTGAAAAACTTCTCTGTATTTGTCGGATCTTGCACCTTGTCTATTGTTTTCCAGGCTCCAGTCTCGATAGATTCTATAAAGGTGAGCATGACTTTTGATCCCATCTTCCAAATGCTGAGATTTAGATCTATCTCAGTAGTAATGGCTTGGGGTTTTTTCAAAAGTTTTACATGCTCCCTGCATGATTTAAGTTCTCTCATATCGGTGAATCTACGGGATTCCTCTGTTCGACTTCTTTCATCCCTTTTTGCAGCTCCCGTACCATGTACTTTTTTCTTCAACGCAGTTTTCACCATCTGTTCAGAAATTCCTAGCGTGTTTACGAAAAACAGTCGACAGACTTTCTCAGGCTCATCATTAATGCACAAGGAATACGCTACTGAAAACACCCTCCTCTCTGCTTTTTCTTTCCCTCTGTTCCTACTTCATGATTATCATTATCACTCTTACGTATCCTAGAACGTTTTTTTTCTTGACTTGACTAACTTGCTAAAGTATGTAGTTTCTTCGTCTATTAATAGCCTCCAATTCCCAGTAAGACCTGTTAATGGTTATTCTAGTTTCTTCCGGAATTCTTTCATAACACATCATCCTGCACTTACAAGGCCCTTTCATTGTCCTTTCTGGCACAGTCTTTCTTTTGCTACTAGTGTTTTTGATGCCAGCATTCAATATCTTCTTTCCTATGTATCTTTTCCAGCTGGAAGGCCTTCTCTTCCTCTTCTTTCCCTGGGCAGTAGGACTTTCTTCTGTTACACTAAGTTAACCAGCAGACTCACTGTCATTTTCCTCTATTCCACTAAGTTTATTAGCAGAAGTGTTTCCCTTCTCTTTTATTCCACTAAGTTTATTAGCAGATGTATTCCCATTCTCTTCTATTCCACTACGTTCATTAGCAGAGGCATTCCCATTCTCGTTTATTCCATTAAGTTCAAAAGCAGATGCAGCACCAGTAATGCCTAGCTCACAAAAGTTCTTGGATTCATCCTGAATGGTAGCTTTGCTTGCACCTAAGGCAGAATCGCTATGCACAGAAAGATCTGCACTAGAGCCTTGCTCATTAGTTTGAAAGCACACGTCAAGATTCAGAATAGGAGTGTGTGACACATGAGGAGCGTCAGGAATGCACTGCATCATTCCACGATCAAGACTAGTCTTTACTGTCAAATGCGAATCTGCACGGGTTTCATTCGATTCAAACGAGCTTCCAGCTTCTGTGGTCATGGCCCATAACATTCGTCCCAACTCTCCTGAGTAAATTACTGAGGTTTCCGGGGGGACTCAAATAATTAGTGTTAGAGTTGCAGTCAGATTTGTTGCCAGTAGTTGTAGTCACAGCCAAACCTGGAAAAAAAATTGTTAAAGCAATGTCATACAGAAGTACTGTTTTTTTAGGGCAGTCAAATCTTATATTGAAGCCCCGATTGCTGCAGCAACAGTGAGTTAAATAAAATAAGCATTTTATGTTGTTGAAGTTGTTGCCAGATTTAAAGGTTGCCTCGTGAGATGTTTAGAGAAAATCTGATGTCACTGAATCACAGGTGTTGACAATACTGTATCTCTTTATGTTTACTATTTATATGCTGCAAATATTCAGCCTATTCAGTTCAGTTCACTTAATGCTACCAAACTCTATAAAATAAACGGGCAGTATCCAGGAAGTCTAGAAGACTTGTATCCAGGAAGTCTAGAAAACTTGTAAACTACTAATGGACTTGTATACCTATAAATCCTACTCTAAAAAACATTTAGACTGAAGTTGTTAGAGCTACAAGCTACAATCTCACTCTCTTTTACAACATCTGAGCAATCATGGCTCATTTGAACCTATTAACGCCACTGTCTACCAGTAATACAGGTTGTCCGGCAAATTTTAGTAGTCACATCGACCATTTCATATTCCCCACTGTAAAGCTGGTGAATAGGCAGAAGGGACGATGTAAAGTTTCACCTAAGAGATTGTGTCTAACCAGTAAGACCTTATCAGTATTAGTGAAAAGGTCAGATAATACTGTAATAGTAGATCGGATGTTGTAAAATAGAATCCCTCAGTTCCATTGGGCACAGTGCCCGTGGTAGGGATAGCTCAGGGATGGTAGCTACCAAACATTTAGGTAGTCTGCCACAAATCCCGGATTTTTGGATACTCTTTGCAGAACGTTGGATATATCCAGCATTTGGCATAGATACCATACGCCAAACGCTGGATACCCTATGCCAAACGCTGGATACCTGTTGCCAATAAAGTATTGATGATGTATTAATGAGTAGGCCTACTGAAGCTTAAAAATAAACCAATCAGATTTCACCCATAGTGAGATAGGTCAGGATTAGAGTGCCAACAGGTATCCAACGTTTGGTATAGTGTATCCGGCGTTAGGCATAGGTTATACCTATGCTTAGATGATATGGCGTTAGATGATAGATATATGTAACGTTCGGCATGGGGTATCCAAAATTCAGGGTTTGTAGTTGACTGCTCTACCCAGGAATGAGCTGACGTGACTGGCCAGAGTGCACCGGAGGGGACCTGAAGAAATCCACAATATCTAGGAAAAGCACAATACCTCAATGGTCTACTGTCTAATGTTGTAGTAACATTGAAAAGGCAAAAAAGGAATCAGAATAAGAATCAGACAATTTTCTCTTACCTTTCCCGGCTTTCCCTCTAGCTAGTTCCATCAGTATTCTTCCTCTATTCGTTTTGCAACTTGACCCTTCCTTGATGATTGCAAATTTTTACTATAAATATTGATGGTGGTGAAGGATAACGTTGCCATCAAATTATCCCATGTCCAAAAAGACTTATCGATACTTTAGAATGGCAATATCCTAAGTCCAAACAAATTATCTATGTCCTGCAACTCATCAAAATTTACTGCTTGAAACTAGCCCAAGTCCTATTAAACATAGAACAGTTTCACGGTGTAAGAAAAGCAAATTTGCAACATAGGATAAGAAAGAAAAAGACTTTCTAGCGGCGTAGGGCCAATTCTGACTGAAAATTTGGATTCAGCACACAATTTACCACAAGATAGACTAATAATCGATTTTTTCCATTTTTGGACATAAGATAGTTTGATTCGTAGCACATTTGGAGGTAGGATAGATTCATTCCAGTGTAGCGTTGTGTTGTACCTTTGTACCTTTGTCCTCGTCCGTTTGTTCTGTAGATTGTGCTGTATTTATGTGTTTTGTGTTCTAAATAAAGTTGATTTCTTTTCTAGTGTGTATTCTGTTTTTTTCCCTTTTTACTCTAGTATCCTCACATTGTTTTGTGCAGTAGATTATAAATAAATTATTATTATTATTATTATTGCGTAAATCACTACATATCGAAATATTCATTCTTGAACAATAAATTTAAAGGACACAGATTTTTGTAAATATAAATTTTTATTAATAAAAAATATGATAAATTATGAAATTACTGAAAAACCAATTAAAAATAAACAAACAGATAAACAAAACGTGAAAAAACCTGATATAAGATAAAAAAAGGGCAAAAAGAACCACAAATTATAGAAATGTGGGAACCCTAGCAAGACCTTTCACAGATGGAGGGTTGTTATTAGATGTAATTTAACCCATTTTAAGAGACATTTTTGAGGAGAATCAGTAAAAAAGCATCGTTTCTATTGCTCTGTTAGACAAACCTGAATGAAAAAAGAGACATTTTTGCAGTCGATTATTTCTGAGAGGTTTTGATGAAAAGGTCATTTTGTTTTAGCCAAGACTATGTATATTCATGCAAACATGACAATCTGTAGCTGGCCAACGCTGGCAGCTAATTCCAGGGTTGTTGTTATTAAAGGTAAATTTTCATCATATTAATAGATTTTTCTGAAAAGTATCAATGAAAGTGCATCGCCTCTAGTGCTCTTTTCGAGTAATAATAACGTTTTGTTCTCACATTGCTTCAAATATGTAAATTGAAACACGTTAATTTGATAATAGGAATCAGAATAGTATTGTTGACTTTGTGGGGATATACTTTCAATGCTAAGACGAACACAAGTTGAATCCTGACGAGCTGCCACCAATTATCGTTTCCAACGATCACATATACGTGAAAGAAGAAATCTAGAGGACACAGGGTTTTTTGTACAATCAAGTTTTATTAATAAACAAATTTACAAACATTTTTAATGCATTTTATTCTCAGGGCGCTCAAATTTATGCTATAGAGATAGGAAAGGGTATTGTCAACTAGAAAGCCGTTCAATCGAGGATTATCACCATAAATGCTGAGGAATTCACTGTAAGCATATCTGCGACATCGAAAAATAGAAGTAATTGATTCATGATTATCTGCAGGATGAGCCAGCATTGAAAATGAATTCAATGTGTCAACATCGAGGATACCTTAGTAATAGTTGGTTTTTCTCTATTCGATATTGACAGCGCTAACAACCGCGAAATGAAACCTAGAGTGCCTAATACTAAAGTAGAAATAACGAAGGGTTCCGGTTAACCCTAGAAAGGGACGAGATGTTGGCACGATATATAATATCATTAAGCAAATTCAAGTCGGAAGAACAGTCATGCTTTGTAGCAAAAAGGAATATAATTCATATACAAGGATGATAATACGGATGTAATCCATCAGTGAAATATATTGATGTTAACGATCTGAGTCAGACTATAAAAAAGGAGTAAGTTTGGTGTAGCGAGATTCTTAGTTAGTCTATAATTGATAGTGAGAGTGTCAAGATTAAAAATGAAGGGAAAAAATTGCACGGAATCTATTGACTGCAAAAATTGATAATTTCAAATAATCATTTTTAGAGTCGTCTCTCCAAAGGAAAATATTTTTTCCAAGAATACATAACAGTATAATGAGAAATGAGTTTCCATCATTGACTATCACATGAAACTTTTATGTCGTTGCCCGAATACATTTACTCAATTTAGTGATATATTAATTGAAACAAAACAAAATGATAAGGCGGATTTGCTTTTAGCCGCTAACAAGACGGCCATTTTGCAGGGCAACAACAAATAAGTTAAATAATTTTTGTGACGTCACTCCTCCTCCTCCTCCTAGCCTGTCATATTAAAAAAAAAATTAGTATGGGTGAAAAAAACAAATCCATACATGTTTGTAATAGTTTAAAATAAACGTGTATGGACCCAAAGTTTAGCATTAACTTATTATCAAGTTACATGGAAATGGATACTTCACGTATATTGACGGAAATTCAAAAGAAGACATGGTGCACGGTACACTGTACACTCTCTATTGAGAATCACAAAATGAACATCTTTCGAGTTGTTACATATAGTTTGGTTTTACAATGAAGGTACTTTGTAGAACAACCTAGATATTAAGAACTTGGATCTATATTTAATTCCTCATCCTTGAAGATCTTACAATAGAAAGTAATCCCGAGTAAAGAAACTTTTAAAGCCTGCTAGTGTATGGACTGTGACACCTCATTGCCGTGCTCCTATAAAATCCAAATGAGCGTGTAATTTGGTAGGGAATGTAGGTGGAACTCGGGAAGTGGTGGACACCACTGAGAATCCATCCGTTTTTTTTATCTTGACCAAAAATTAACTTTCCCCTTAGTTTCGAGCAAATAATAGGTCAGAGTTGAAGATTTTGTTCCTGAAAATCACCATTCTTACGTTCTATTACTCTAGGGTAATTACCGTATAAACTTCAAATAACAGGTAAAACGGTCTAAACATATGGAAAAAACGTTTACGTGAGTCTTGGAGGCGCCTAGGGCCCAAGTTCTGTCTGGGCATACATACATACAGAAAACTTGAATGTTATTTTCAAACAAATCGCAGGTATGCAAAATTTTCTGCTAAAAAGAAGGCAGTGAGATGGGTAGGGTTTTTCAAGAGAAACCACCTATTTTTCTTACTGGATTCTTGCTGTTTGAAAGCACTACATTCTTAATTCCATCGAGGTGCAACATGTCAATTGCTAGAAAGCAATTGAAAGGGTAAGGATGCTTGTTGATGATAAATCCACTTCACACATTCACAACACAGTACATACTTATACAGAAATATTAACTTATCTTCTTCATTGAAAGGCTTTGGGACTTACCGAGATCGGGCTAATAGCGTGCAACACGCTTAACTTTGAGCAGAAAGTCAGTGGTAGATGGACGGTACAACATTTAAGATGCTCCACTTCGGTTATCCAATCCTGCCATTTGAAAATATGACTTACCTACCTCTTTTACTAAAAGGTAGGTGGTGAGGAACGGTATCACATTGCCAAAAATGATACCGTTCCTCACTTATTAAGAAGTGGACCAGTAATGTCACAAGTAACAGAGCACACATGCCCTGTTACCTTTAAGTTAGTTTTAGTAGGAACTAGGGGTTAGCATATTTCGAGAAGTCATATTCCACTTTTTCTTCGGTGCGTACCACAACAAAGCCCTTGAAAATTTCAATGACTCAGAGGAGCCCCATTGCAAAAAACCGGGTGTAACGTACCCTTATTAGCTCTAAACACTGATCAGCAGTAAAAAATTTTCTTAGTTCAAAAGTTATCTTGCCGTGGACCAAGCTCTGAACATATCAACTAATAAATTAGCTTAGGAAAACTACTTCTTTAGCAAGGAAAAAATACTTCAGTTTAGTAAGCATTAGGAAGGACTATTAACTGGCTAAAGTTGGATAGTAGTATGAATCTGGAATTCGATTCTTTTGATGAGAATATGCGAAATCAGACAAAGGAGAAGTGTGGTAATATGGGAATTGGCCCCAATATATTCAGAACTACTCAAGTTACTATGCGTTATGATCGTTCTGATGATTATAAAACTTTTCTAAATATTGACAAGCAAAGTTGGATACATATCGCCCCACAGAGAAATATCTAAGGATTGTCAGAGGCCCATTTGACAAATTATACACCAAGTTCACCTTTATTCTCAATTGATACCACTCAAAAATATACAATAGAATGCGTTCAGTCTGTAATGGGTGGGTTTTTTCCTGCGGGCTTTTCCCTATTAAATTCCAAACTACTAGTTCTCTCCATGTTGCAGATATTGCAACATAAAAAATTAAATAGTTGATCCTTGCCTAGTATAACTTACTGAAGCATGCATAGTTTATCCTGCAAAACTAAATTTTAAAGTGCTTCACACTACATAATTCCACCATCAAACAGTTCGTGGTAACGAACTGTGGTAAGAAGTGACCCGGCTCAATAGTAGACGAAACTCTAAAAAACGGAATTTGGATGCTAAGAGATACATCAAAAGAATTGAATTTTCATGCTGATTTTAAATATATAAGTTTCATCAAATTTAGTCCTTGTCATGAAAAGTTAAGAGCCTGAGAAAATTTGCCTTATTTTCGAAAATAGGGGAAAAACCCCCCTAAAAGTCATAGAATCTTAACAAAAATCACAAAATCGCATTCAGCGTGTAAAAGAACCCTAAACAGAAAATTTAAAGCTCCTATCTACAAAAATGTGGAATTTCGTGCTTTTTGCCAGAAGACAGATCACGGGTGTGTTTTATTTGTTCTTTTTTTTTTTTTTTTTCTCAGGGGTCACCGTATCGACCAAGTGGTCCTAGGATGTCGCAAAAGGGCTCATTATAACGGAAATCAAAAGTTTTAGTGTCCTTTTTAAGTTACCAAAAAATTGGAGGGCACCTAGGACCCCTCCCATGCTCATTTTTTTCCCACAGTCAACGGACCAAAATTTTGAGATGGCCATTTTGTTCTGCATAGTCGAAAACCATAATAACTATTTCTTTGGGGATGACTTACCCCCCACAGTCCCTGGGGGAGAGGCTGCAAGTTGAAAACTTTGACCAGTCCTTACATACAGTAATGGTTATTGGGAAGCGTACAGACGTTTTCAGGGGGATTTTTTTTGGTTTGGGGGTGGAGTTGAGGGGAGGGGGCTTTGTGGGAGGATCTTTTCTTGGAGTAATATTTCATGGGGGAAGAAAAATTCAATGAAAAGGGCGCGGGATTTTCTAGCACTACTATAAAAAAAAATAATGAAAAAATAAACATGAAAAAGTTTTATTAATTAAAAGTAAGGAGTAGCATTAAAACTCAAAACGAACAGAGATTATTACGCATATGAGGGGTTCTAAAAATACTTTAGCATAAAGAGCGAAGTATTTAGAAGAAAATAAATACCTCGCTCTTTATGCTAAAGCATTTTTAGTAATTTAAATTATTTATTCTACGGCCTTTCTGATTCAGGGGTTATTCTTAAAGAATTGGGACAAAATTTAAGATTCAGTGTAAAGAGCGAGGTATTAACGAGGGGACAAACCCCCTCATATACATAATGAAAATATAAGAATATAAAAGTTTGTTACGTAAGTTAATTTTAAGTTACGTTTAATTTTTACTAATATAAACGTTCGTTAAAAATTAAAAGTTCTAGTTGCCTTTTTAAGTAACCGAAAAATTGGAGCGCAAATAGGCCTCCTTCCCCACCCCTTACTTCTCAAAATCGTCTGATCAAAACTTAAGAGAAAGCCATTTAGCCAAAAAAAGAATTAATATCCAAATTTCATTTTAATAATTTATGTGCGGAGAGCCAAAATCAAACAAGCATTAATTCAAAAAAGTTCAAATTAAATAAAAAAACTAGTTTTTTTTAACTGAAAGCAAGGAGCGATGTTAAAACTTAAAACGAACAGAAATTACTCCGTATATGAAATGGGTTGTCCCCTCCGCAATCCCTCGCTCTTTATACTAAAGTTTGACTCTTTGCCACAATTTTACTTTTTAAAACAATTAAAAACTTTAGCGTAAAGAGCGAGGGATTGCAGAAAGGACAACCAATTTCATACACGGATTAATTTCTGTTCATTTTAAGTTTTAACATCACTCCTTACTTTCATTAAAAAAAAACTAGTTGTTTTTATTTAATCTACTAATACGACACTACTACTGCTACTATTGCGCCTACTAATACCCCTAGTGCTAATTTAACATCAAAGCTAGAGGTTTGAAGGTAGAAATTCTTAGAGAATATAGAGGGGAAATTTCACTTACCCATGTATGATTATACCTGATTTTGGGAATTATATTTTTAGAAATTCCAAGCAATTATCCACATACATTATAGAAAAAAAAAGGATTTTTATCTTTAGGAAATTATAAACTAAACCGATAACATACAATTTGTTCGGTTGATTCACATTCACACCCATGATCTCGCTTTTCCTTCCAATCTGAATTCACCTTCACCAAAACTCAAGCTTATGTGATTTGCAATCCAGTCTTAGCATAGTATATCCAGAAATATTGACCTCAATAGGAATGACGCTAGAGTTTAAGTGGGTCTCGGATACACAAACGACGGAAGAAGAGATGGTTAAACTAATCAAAGGTAGTGATGACCCCGGAAGGGATGGAAGTCGGCTCTTTATGAAACCTTCTACCCTTAACCCCTGTATAAGGAGATGCCAACCTCTGAAGGGTTTGCTGGAGCAACCCACTACATACCCAAAAAGCGTCCAGTCTCAACACTGGGAAACTAAATCCAAATCAAGCATCCCCGATTGTACCATGTTTATAATTTAACCAGTTGCACCCAAATTTTGATTTAGGGAAGAAATACTTTCGCCGTGTAACTAATAACCTGACGACAGAGCGGGCAGTTTGCTAAAACTGAAGTACAGATGGAACAAGACACAAGATGGCCACATGGCAAATATATGACTTCGACTCGCTTGTCCAGACATACTCTACACTTATATCGTTCTTCAATTACTTCCTCAGACATGTCTACGTTCATTCTTTTTGGCTTATTTGGTATTTCTGTCTTCAGTTTTTTCTCTAGCCTTCTTCGACTTTCAGTGTTTTCGGTCTCTGCTTTCCTTTTAAAAGAATCTTTGACTTCCTTTTTAAATGTATTTCCCTTTGAATGAGTTAAAAACACACAGTCACTAAACCACCGTGCATGTTCAACCCAAGGGTCATCTGTTACCTCCCAGTGGTCCAGATTATTATCACAATAAAAACATTTCACTTTATCTGATACTCCCAAATAGAAAAATCCAGCTTCGGCAAGTTTGCTGGGATCCATCCGGTCACTGTAATTCCAATTAGCAAAAGTTTTTAACCTAGCTTCAAAAGTACTTTTACCAGGATGCTTGGGGCCACAATGGGCATAAATTTTAAAGTTGGCAAGGTCATTTTTAATGACTTGTTGCTGTATTATGGATTGAATATGTAGGAAAGAGCCACCCTGATGTATGAAAAGACCCATCGATATATCAGCGAATGCAGGAGGTAAACTTAAAGGTTCAAATCCCTGCACAAAGCAGCATCTTTCAAAATGTCTTCTATGTTCTTCCATAGGTACATCTCCTTCCTCAAAATGATATATCACTCCCCCACAAAAAGCACATTGTACTTGATCACCAAGGCCAGTATAAAAGAATCCAGCTTCAGCTAATTCTCTGATGTCAATAAAATTAGCCTTCCAACTACTAGTAAACGTCTGTAGTCTAACATCCTCTCGTCTAAGGACTTGACACTCTTGTGGACATAAGAAACGCCTTTTCTTAGGAGTAAAATAATTTGTGATAGACATCTTATTCGTAACAATGTTTTTTTTTTTACAATAGCCGCCATCAATTGATCCACTTCTTTTATATAAATGATGACGTAAGGATTATTATCCGGCCATGACGTTTTCATAAGAAATGATGTTACTTTATATACACTTCATAACTGTAATAACGTCCCTCTGAAAGCTTTGGTATTATTTAGAAAATAAGAATTTCGATTGAAGATGTCAAAATATACCTAAGATTTATGTCAAAGGCTATCTAATGAGCCTTTTTCAGAGAACATAAAATTCAAAAAGAGATTTTTTCTAAAAGAAACTCTTTTAAACAGTGAAATTTCTTAGTATTAGAGAATAATTTATTAGATAGAGAATATACCAATTTAGATTCGTTAGCTTTTTTTAAAGAAATAAAACGTCATTTGCAAAATTCTCCATCTTTTTATTCTTTTAATCTTGATCCCCTCCATTTCTCTATATTCTGTTGCATTCTTTATTTTTCTCTTGTTAAGAGCACCCGTAGCCTCATCTCTAGTCAGCATGATGAAGATTCAACAAATTGATTAAAAAAATATGCGATAATGCATATTCAGCCTCCAATGTGAAAGGCGCAAATTGTACTGGAAAGCATAGAGGCAACAGCTTCTCCTGTGCCGTGTTGAAGAGCCATATGCCTGCCTCTGCTTGGAGCGCTTAAGTTTGAGGCTGACCCCCCCCCCTTTCTGCAGGTATGGACCTTTGTACCAAACCTGATTGTGCAAAACTTTATTTTCAGAACCTAAATGGAGCAAGAGATTAGTTGATGATTTATAGCCGAAATATTCAAGTAATTCAAAATGGTGTGTGCAGTAGAGCACCAGTTAAGTGCAGTTAGTAGTAATCAGTAGGAAGTTTCTTGTGAGCACGAGTTCTTCATCTGTCCTGTGAAAATGAGAGGAGGTCGATCCCCTGGCGGCATTATAATTAGAGTAAATAAGTACCTTAGGTGTGTTTTACTTGAAGCCGATCATACTTTTATTGCGATTGATCTAGGCCATACCATTATTCTTGCAGTTTATATGCCTACTAATTATAGAAACGAAGAATCAAACGAAGGTCTTGCTAAAGTATGTATAAGTTTCTCAAAAATTCCTCATAAACTACGAGCATCTGGTAAAGCCATCTTGTTTTGTGGCCATTATAACACTGACACTACTAATCCTTGTGTACCGTGTTCTAGATCTTGTTACAATCACCTCCGAAAGATCTAACTGTGGTAACGAATATCAAAAATTATTTTATGATGGTAATTCAGGTAGCGTGGCAAATTTGGACTTTATAATTTCAGATCTTGAATCGTTAAAAAAAAAGTCTCTTGTTAAAGTAACAGATGAAATTTTGATTAGTGATCATTCTCACCTTGAAGTGTCAGTTGTCTTAAATGTTTTTGTCAAATGAGTTGCAGTCCAAAATGGTTTCAGGAACAGCTTTGTGATAGGATAGACGTAAGCTTATATCAGTGCATATTAAACGATATTCTCAGTAGAATTGGAATTCCTTTTCACCTTCTGTCACTGTCTCAAAAATTTCACTAGTTGGAATAAGATATGTATTATTCTTAAATATTTCATGCTATTAAAGTCGCGGCTTCCGTTGCGGTTCCTGGTTGGGTGGACCAAACCAGGGTTGGGTGAACCAAAACAGAAACATCGGCTATGGTATAATATTTGGGATCAATGTGACCGACCGAGAAATGGCCACCTCTTCCAGATATAGCTAAATCAGCATAAAAAAATATATATATAAAGGTAGTGGCAACTTGGAAGAAACAACAAGTACAAGATATATCGACCAAGATTAGGAATAATCCAATGCTACTTTATAATGAGGTTAATAAATTAATACAGTCATCGGATGATTTATCAGACCAAATCCCACTAGAACAATGGTATGTACAACTTACTTCAGTGTTTTCGTCCAGCCCACCATCAACTGAATTGAGTGTTGGGAAAAACAATCCGTATTCAGATCCATACCTCATTATTCTAATGATTGCCCTTGAGCTTTGTTGATGGTGATTGCTAATCGAACATTCCCTGTGTCCCCGTCGTCATTTATATATCCCTCTGTGCCTCCTGGCGTCCCCGTTGTAGCTGTGTCCCTGTGTCCCGGTCGTCATTTATATTCCCTGTGTCCCACTCGTCATTTGTGTCCCGGTGTCCAAGTCTATAATTTCTCTTTGAGTGTCCCGGTCGTCATTTATATTCCCTGTGTCCCAGTGTCCCGGTCGTCATTTGTGTCCCGGTGTCCCGGTCTGTAATTTCTCTTTGAGTGTCCCGGTCTGTAATTTCTCTTTGAGTGTCCCGGTCTTCATTTATATTCCCTGTGTCCCGGTCGCAATTTGTGTCCCGGTGTCCCGGTCTGTAGTGTCATCTTATAATGACGTCATATACAAAGCCATATATACTTATAATGACGCCATATGCAAACCCACAAACAAACAAACATGCATACATGCAACTTATTTTTATATGTATATAGATATAGTTTCTTTTTTAGTTTTTCTTTTTTTGTTTTGCAGCTTTTTTAGTTTGTTTAGCTTTTTTCGTTTTAGTTTTTTACCTTTTCTATTTTTTTACTTTTTATAAGTTTTTTTCATTTTTAGGTTTTTTGCTTATTTGGATTTTTTCGCGGCATATTAGTTACGCGCCAGTGTAGTTGTGTCCCTGTGTTCCACCTGTGAATATAGATAGATATATATATGTTTTTAACTACGTAAAACTTGCGAATATACAACAATCTTCACTGTCCCATTGTCTGTGCATATAAATAGATTGTCAGGTTTACCGACTCTTGAACATGCAACATATAATTGTCCATTGGAAAAACAATCCGTATTCAGATCTATACCTCATTATTCTAATGATTGCCCTTGAGCTTTGTTGATGGTCATTGCTAATCGAACATTCCCTGTGTCCAAGTCGTCATTTATGTATCCCCCCTGTGCCCCCTGGCGTCCCCGTTGTAGTTGTTTCCCTGTGTCCCGGTCGTCATTTATATTCCCTGTGTCCCAGTCGTTATTTGTGTCACGGTGTCCCAGTGTGTAATTTCTCTTTGAGTGTCCTAGGCGTCATTTATATTCCCTGTGTCCCAGTGTCCCGTTCGTCATTTGTGTCCCGGTGTCCCGGTCTGTAATTTCGTCAGTTGACAAAACATGACGTCAGTTGACAAACAACTTCATGACGGAACAATGCTCAATCTTTATAATAACGTCAGTCGACAAACATGACGTCAGTCAACACACAAACAAACACACAAAAAATATATAAATATTTTTATTTATATAGATTATATTTATTATTATATGTATTATTATATTATGTATTATTATATTATATGTATTATACGTATTATGTATGCACCTTATGTGGGGTGCTATAAATAACTAGAGCCTCTTACGCTATTATATCAAATTACATTTAAAAAAAAACAAATTTTTTTAACTGAAAGTAAGGAGCGACATTAAAACTTAAAAGGAACAGAAATTAATCCGTATATGAAATGGGTTGTCCCCTCCGCAATTCCTCGCTCTTTACGCTAAAGCTTTTAATTGTTTTAAAAAGCAGAATTGTGGCAAAGAGCGTAAAGAGCGAGGGATTGCAGAGGGGACAACCCATTTCATATACGGAGTAATTTCTGTTCCTTTTAAGTTTTAATGTCGCTCCTTACTTTCAGTTAAAAATACTAGTTTTTTATGCAATTTCTGAACATTTTTGAATTAATGCATGTTTGATTTTGGCTCTCCACACATAAATTATTAAAATGAAATTTGCACATTAATTCCTTTTTTGGCTAAATGGCTTTCTCTTAGTTTTGATCAGACGATTTTGAGAAATAAGGGATGGGGAAGGAGGCCTAGTTGCCATGCAATTTTTCGGTTGCATAAAAAGGCAACTATAAATTTTAAATTTTACCGAATTTTTTTACTAGTAAAAAATTTACGTAACTTAAGAATTAACTTACGTAACAAACTTTTATATTCTTTAATTTTTATTATGTATATGAGGGGTTTTTTACCCTCGTTAATACCTCGTTCTTTACACTAAATCGTAAGTTTTGTCCCAATTCCTTAAGAATGACCCCTGAATCAGAAAGGCCATAAAATAAATAGTTTAAATTACTAAAAATACTATAGCATAAAGAGCGAGATATTTATCTCCTCCTAAATACCTCGCTCTTTATGCTAAAGTATTTTTAGAACCCCTCATATGCGTAATAATCTCTGTTCGTTTTAAGTTTTAATGCTACTCTTTACTTTCAATTGAAAAAACTTTTCCATGTTCATTATTTCATTGTTTTTTTTATAGTAATTTTAGAAAATCCTGCGCCCTTCTCATAGAATTTTTGTTCCCCCCTGAAATATTTCTCCAAGGAAAGATCCTCCCACATAGTCCCCTCCCCTCAACCCCACCCCCAAAACAAACAAAAAAATTCCCTGAAAACGACTGTACACTTCCCAATAACCATTATTACATGTGAACACTGGTCGAAGTTTGTAACTTGCAGCCCCTCCCCCAGGGACTGTGGGGGAGTAAGTCATTCCCAAAGACATAGTTATTATGGTTTTTGACTATTCGGAACAAAATGGCTATCTAAAAATTTTGATTTGTTGACTTTGGAGAAAAAATGAGCGTGGGAGGGGGCCTAGGTGCCCTCCGATTTTTTTGGTCACTTAAGAAGGGCACTAGGACTTTCAATTTCCGTTAGAATGAGCCATCTTGCGACATTCTAGGACCACTTAATCGATACGATGACCTCTGGGGAAAAAAAACACAAATAAACACGCACCCGTGATTTGTCTTCTGGCAAGAAATACGAAATTCCACATTTTTGTAGATAGGAGCTTGAAAACTTTGCTATAGGGTTCTCTGATACGCCGAATGCGATGGTGTGATTTTCGTTAAGATTTTGTGACTTTTAGGGGAGTTTTCCCCTATTTTCTAAAATAAGGCAAAAATTTTCAGGCTCGTAACTTTTGATGACAAAGACTAAATTTGATGAAACTTATATATTTATATATATATTCCGTTTTTTAGAGTTTCGTTTACTATTGAGCCGGGTCGCTCCTTACTACAGTTCGTTACCACGAACTGTTTGATAATAGTAACCCACATGTCCCAATAATTACGTCTTTTCTTTGATGGAAGAAGGTAAAGTAGCTTGTATACGCAAGAATACAAGTTTATTCTTTACATTGTTCATAGTACATGATACAAATATTACATAATAAAATAATAAATATATTTAAAATATATATAATAAATATACACCTATAATACTTTGTTCTGTTATTAGTAAATCATTTGAAAATATTTACTCTCATTTTCATTCTCAAAATGTGATATAGGGGACCATCAGTTGGGTCTTCTAAATAGTGTAGTCTAACTCACATCTATAGGAGGTAAAATATGAGACTGAACCTAGTAAAACGGAATTCTTAGTGGCAAACAATAATGATGATTTCCAGCATCATTCAATTAGGATTTGATTTCTGAATATTTTTAATAACGATTCCATTAATGTTGTCTTTTGGTTCTTCAATTAAAGCTACGCGGAGTTGGTGTTATCGTCTGTATTGGAAAAACTTTGGAAAACTTATGGCCTGCAAGTCACGGTGAAAGATTGTTTTGATAAACAAACACTTGCTATAATTTAAAAGTCGGTGTTTGCACCTCATGTATATTTCATGGTTCCATTTTTGAAGTTTGTGAGTAAAAGTGATAAAAAGTGCATCCACGAGTACTTTTCCCAGTTTTGTCAACATTTCAGTGGAAATCTACCATGGTTCAAAAACAGGTATAATATACAAACATTTGGAATATTCGATGTTACTGTTAAAACACATCATCAATACGACCGATTTCTTAGACTATCTAGAGATAATAGAATCAATTTTCCTTAATTGTCTTGTTTAATGGAAAAATAGTTTTGTCTCTATAGCTTTAATAAATATATAAAAAATATTTAATAGATATTATTTATTATTTGATATTATTTAATATATATTTAATATATAATAAATATTTAATAGCTTTTATAAATATATAAAAGATATTTATGCGTTATGTACCACGAGTGTTTTTGTGTCATATTTTTAAGTGTTTTTAGTGTTATGAACTAATCAGCTATCATAAGCTATTTATTATATATTTATAAGTGATTATGAGTATTATCAGCTACTTGTTGTCGTCCTTTTCTTTAGAAGTGGGATTTTATTTTTTTCTGTTTTCTTTTCATTTATTTTCTATACTCCTCTGTGTACATCCATGGATGTATAGAGGGCATGAATAAATAATAATTATTATTATTATTAAAGAACAGGGTATTAAGGAGGGTGCACCCCCTTTAATAAGTGGAATAATTTCTCTTCGTTTAAGGTTTGAGTTGCTCCTTACAATTCAGCTAAAAAAAATTGTTTTTTATTTAATAAAAAAAAGTAGCACACGGTACTTGAATGCAAAGTTGCAACAGACCATAAAATATTTATAGGTTAACTGAAATTACATTTAACTTTCACGTTTTAATCTTTTCTCTTCTTCCTTTCTCATTTTTTTTCTTTTCTTTTTGTTGGATTTACTACTATGGTTTCTCTTATAAAATTGTGAGGAATGAACAATTGATGGCTTTATATGATGAACAATTGTTTGATGTTCTGACTGACGACGGCGACCTGACTGAGCGGTTCAGTCATCTCAAGCGTTCGATAGGGGTGAATCTTGTCTCAGGTACTGCTTGCAATCCTCATTCTCTTTATCAACTCAGCACCCTGTGACCGAATAAAATACTTGATTTGAAAATTTTTAAATTTCTTACTTCAAATTCTTGTTTGAAGCAAGCTGAAGATTTGGCGGTGCCTTGTGATCGATTTCACATTAATACTTGGCAACCAGTGTGGAATATCCACCCAGAGCTTAAACCAATAAGATACAAAGCAAAGCTTTGGCGTCGAATTTGGGTAGCGTTTGGCAGACTTCCTTCGGGAAAAGGGTTTGATATTAAGCAGTCGACGATTGCTTATAAAAAAGTGTCTTGGAAAAACCCGTCTTTGTGGGAAAAATTTCCCTAAGAATACGAAAGATTAGAAAAACGTTTCAAATAGTTTCAAGTTTGACGAATACAATAGTCAATGTAATATTTCTTCGTCTCGATGACTGTAACACTACTCCCAAATATTCACGAAGTTAAATTATTCTTTGCATTCGATATATGGTAAGTTACTAAACATTTGTTTATGTCGTAACCTGTCACAGCAAAATGTCTTACCTATTTCGTATGACCTTATAATTAAGTCTGTGAAGCGGCTGAAATCAAAATCATGTGATATACATTGTATTCTGTTAAAAATTTTTGGCCTGATTCCAAGGAACTGTTGTTTCATATGAAGTTATTATTTCAAGTGTGTTTGGTTAGCTCCATAGTTCCTAACAATTTCCTCTCTGGAACTGTTACATCAATATTGAAACGCGAAAAGGATGCTTCTACTTGTTCCTCTTATCGCCCCATTACAGTCACGAGTACGCTAAGCAAGATTTTGGAATATTTTTTACCTCTGTCAGTCAATAAGAGCAAATTTTACGGAGAAAATCAGTTTGGGTCCAAGGAAGGAATGTGTTGTGCACACGTCCACAGGGTACTCGCGAATGTTCTACGTCAAGCCTCTCAACGAAATGAGCAAGTTCATTTCGTTCGTTAGATGTTTCCAAGGCGTTCGATAGTATTGTTCAATGTCAAACTTTATATTCTCTTTCTATAAATGGCGTAAATATTTCTATTATCTTTGTTCTGAGATGTTGGTACAGTCAAGAACACTTAAGTTTAAAACTAAATGGGACTCTCATGCAAGAATACATTGCAGTCCATTACGTCAAGGCAGAATGTTGTCCCCTTATATTTTCAAGATGTTTATTGCTGGGATAATTGCCAAGATCTCTCGTAGGTATTTCATAGGGTTTACTGACGTGTCATATATTGCGTACGGAAACTCATTATTAGTAGAGATAAATCTTCCCTGTCCCGCACAGTTCAAAGAGCTAAAAAAGGTTTGACATTGGACTAAATCTGAATCTTTGAAAATGCGAGTATATTTGTTTTCACGGTACCCTGCCAAATACTCCTCTTCAAATTAAAACTAGGCCTACGTTGCACGGGCAACTTGAAGTGTTGCGGCAACCTTTGTCCGGCTTTGCCGACTAAAGTGTTGCGAGAACAATACTGGTCTTCTATCTTCAATATCGATCAGAAATCACATGATCAAAGGCTATTCCTCAGCGTTGTAAAAACAACAACAAAATAGTATCGAAAGAAGGGACTAAATTGACTTTGCAGCCAGTTGAACTTTATCCTTTTCAATCGTAAACATAGTAACGGATGAAAACTCGGAAACATTATCTTATATAATCTAATTGGTATTATCTGGCTATCCCTAACTTTTCAGGATCAAAATACCATAGATGACATTGATTAATTATTACGAATCTAACTCATTGTTTTATATTCTCGTTTGTAATTGCTTCTTCGCTATCGTTTAAATGATGAAATTGTCAGCCTATCGAAGTTTTTAAACCGGTATGTTCAAAGAAGAACGCAATTAGTAACCACATGACCAAAGACTATTCCTCAGCATTGAAAAAGCAACAACTACAAAATAATATTAAAAGAAGGGACTAAATTGACTTTGCAGCCAGTTGAACTTTATCCTTTTCGATCGTATACATCGTGACGGATGAAAACTTGGAACAATATCTAATGTAATCTAGTTGGTATTATAAAGCTATCCGTAACTTTTCAGGTTTAAAATACCATAGGTGACACTAATTATTATGAAACTACCTCGTTTTTTACGTTATCGTTTGTACCCGTTGTGTAAACACTTAATTCTATCATATTTAAAGAGATCGAATACAATGTGCACCAATTTACACAAATTTCTAGCCCAAAGTGAAAAAATTCTTACTTACAAGTCCCTCTCCCGTGATAGACATCAAGTTCACAAGAAACAAATAAATGGGTACACCAACTAGCAAAAGTGGCAAATCCCTCATTGCCAAAGATGATTATGAGCTAACAGCCTTTTCTCGCCCAAAGTGAACCGATTCTTACTTATAAGTCCCTCTCCCGTGATAGCCATCAAGATCAATGGAAACAAATAAATGGGTACACCAACTAGCATAGTTGCAAACCCCTCATCGCTGAAGTTGACTGTAGCCTAACAGCAGATTATTACTTACAAGTCCCCTACATGTCTTACCACTGGAACCAAATTGGTTTTACCATCAACTACACTGGAAACAAATAATAGATACACCAACTAGCAAAAGTTGCTAACCCCTCATTGCCGAAGGTGATTATCACCTAACAGCCGACTGTTGCTTACAAGTCCTCTATATGTTTCACTATTTTAATCGGCCTAGATTTCATTTCAATGGGTACCTTACTACTGAAGTTGTCTACCTCTTGAAACTTACAAACTAGTATACCTCAAGAAGGAATTTTCGTACCAAAAAATTAATGTCATATACTTTGATCAGCTCATCAAGAGCTATCGATTGCCGTCGAAAAAAAATTCTATCCGTCTTAGTTCAAAAGTTTTTTTTGCCTTAGGCCAACTTTCTAACATCACCACTTAGAAAGAAGCAAAGGATAAGCTCCACTTTCCTTAGCAATGAGAGAACTTTTAAAGTTTATTAGGCGCATCTGATACCATTTCTCTACCGCAATTCCAAGTCCGAAAAACCAAATGATAAACTCAGCTGAAATCACGAACAGAAATGGGTAGAAACAATAGATGGTAGCACTTTCGGACCCATGGGAAAATGCCACGTTTTTACTACACTTATTGATTTTAGTCCATCTTCAATTTAAAAGTGATACCTGCCTGCTTGACTGCTAGAACGGAGCTTCCACTCGAAAGCAGAAACATGGTTTGATAAAACAAAAGCTTTGCTGCACAACTTCAGATACTCCTCTCTGACATAGGCTATATAACTCCACTTCACTTTGGACACCATAGTCTCTGGCACGTGGACAAGCAAAAACCATCTTTTTTGGCCCCGGGCAAGAGTTCTGCGGGGCTTTCCAAAATGTAGTGTCACATTCATCAATCTGGCCTGAGGTTCACACTTTCCGTAAAACCCGCACAGGTTAGGCCCTTTCCAGTTTCCAGGAATGAGCTGAGATCGGCGGCATAGGAAAAAAAAACAAAAAAAAACGGGACAAAACCAAAATGTTGCTCTCGCAACACAAATACATCCATTCCTTCTATTGAAAATTTTCGGTGGTCTGGTTTAACAATTTGTAAAAATATTTGTCCTTTCACCAGTCTGCAATCTTTGAAGCTTGTTAAAAAAAAAGTCAGGTTTGGATACTCTTAGATTTTGTCAAATCAGTTTAATTATAATCGAAAGGCTCTGGTTACTTTGCATTCAGTTTTTTGCGATCCCTCTGTACTTTATCGTTCTGGGACCTTCATTCTACTGAAAAATAGTGACTTATGTAAACTACGCAGATGCTACTATAAATATTGTAAATCCCTGTCTTATCTACCCTTATCGTATCGAAATCGGAAAACAGTCCCAAAAAACAAAGCTCCCGATAAAACTTCAAAACTACAAGAGCTTCATGATAAGTTATCGGCACAAGCATAACAATGACTTACCCCATATCACTGGCTCACCCGTTTGCTCTGTTGGCCTTTTTCATTGTTAATTTTGTTGTACTTATTATATTGTACCTTGTACCTTTGTCCTCATCCGTTTGTTCAGTAGATTTTGTTGTATTTATGTGTTTTGTCTTCAAATGAAGTTATTTTCTTTTCTGGCGTTTAATCTGTTTTCTCTCTTTTTACTCCAGTATCCTCACATTGTTTTGTGCAGTGGATTATAAATAAATTATTATTATTATTATTGCGTAAATGATTACATATTGAAGATTCATTCTAGAGCAATAAATCTAAAGACCAGAGATTTTTGTAAATACAAACTTTATCAATAAAAAGAATTATAAAATCATGTAATCACTGAAAATCAATTAAAAATAAACAAACAGAGAAACAAAACGTGAAAAAACCTGATATACGATAAAAAAAGCAAAAAAAAACTACGAATTAAAGAAATGTGGGAACCCCAGTAAGACCTTTCAGGGATGGAGGGCTGTTAGAAGATGTGAATTCAACTTATTTTAAGAGAGGTTTCTGAGGAGAATTAGTAAAAAGGCATCGTTTCTATTGCTCTGTTAGACAAACCTGAATAAAAAGTGAGACATATTTTTGCAGTCGGTTATTTCTTGTTATTATTACAGTTGATGTTATTAGAGGTAAATTTTCGTCATATTAAGGTATTTAATTCCTCTTGCACAAGACTAATAAATTCCGCTAGGAAGTGCTGATCAAACTTTTTAAAATTTCACCCCATTTTCCCTATTGGTCAATTAAAATGTAAGGCGGGTCTAAATCAACCAATGAAAATCATTCTTAGCTAAACCTTAGCTAAAGGCACAACAAGAAAATTTCATGTTTTTACCGACGGGAAAACAACCCGACGGGTTAATCTGATCAGAATGTATGATAAAAAGAATCTGTACAAAAAACTTAAGTTACTTTTTTTTATTGTTGTCAGTGGTCTTTAGATAGATAACAGCAAGAGAATTTTTTTCTCTTAAACTTACAATTTCCTCTCGGAAATTTACACATGTTCCAATACTCCCCCCCTTCCAGTACTCATAGGCAGATTTTTCTTGTCTACTAAATGGCCAATGGAAAGTAACTAAAACAGATTCTACGTCTGTTTCTCAAATTTTAGAATAATATTAAATATATTTTCAAGTAAAAAACTACAAATATCATCAACGCAAAATAATTCACTAATCCATAAAGGCTTTACGTCCTGAAAAGGGGGAAGAATACGAATACTCGTAAAACACTAATAAGAATTAAGTAAAAAATTACAATAAGTAAATAGAGAAAGAAAGGGAAGGATAGGTATTGTTGAAAATGTTTGTTTCCTGACAGCTTTTGATAAGACAAACATCAAATGGCTGTTAGAATTGGAACCGATGACTATTTGACTATTAATGACTATTAGACTAGATGACTATTGGGAGACAAGTTAAAAAGATATAAATTTATTTCTGAAGTTTATATAAATTGTATAATATTCCTGCTCCCTCTCATGGAATATTTTTCATGTCTATTAAATAGCAGTGGGAGCAGTGAAGATATTAAAAGTAGAATAACTAAGGCTCAGGGTGTTTTTTCACAGTTAAAAAAAGTTTAGAAGAATAGAAAGATAATTCTACAAACCAAGATTAGAATATTGGAAGCTACAGTGATGACAGTGGTCAAATATGGCTCTGAAGCATGGGCGCTCTGAAAAACAGATGAAAATATTGTTCAATCCCGCTTTCTAGGGCTATAATGAAAGAAAGGTTGAGATGGCTAGACCACGTTCTACGAATGAAGGATGACAGATTACCGAAGATCGTCCTTTTTAGCTAACCGTCTGGGGCTACACGGAAAGCAGGTCGTCCTTGTCTGGGTTAGGAGGATGTCATAAATAAAGATTTAAAGGAAATGGGAACTTCCTGGTAGGGTGTAAAGACGGAGGCTTTAAATAGATTAGGTTGGAGTAGGAGCGTGCATAGCTGTGTTGGCCTCAGGCGGCTTGGTGCTGCAGTGAGTTATTAGTAGTAGCAGTAACACTAAATAGCAAATTGGAAGCAAAAAAGTGTATATTGTACTTCCTGTGTCGAATCATAAAATAAGGAGAAAATATTAAAAAAACAAAACAAGCAAATATAATTCACTGATACCACAAATAATAATCAATACCAGCTGATAAACATCAATGGTTGTAATAAATAAATAAAAGACAGCTAATAGAGAATTTTAGATCCATGGCGACTTTATAATTCAAAGAAATAGCCAAAAGACTGTCCCATCGTTTTTTCAATTGATGACCATTAAAACACTAGGTGGAAATGTGCGCTGCTGGAAAACGGTTAGAGCTTGTTCTAACGAACTGTAAGTAAGTAGGGGCTCGGTTAAATATTAATCAAAACTAAAATGACATTTTGATATAAATAGATACATTAAAAAGTCGACTTATGCTCATTTCAAATAAATACGATTTATTGATATTCATCAAAAATTATTAGCCTGAGAAAATTCAACTGATTCCTGAAAAAGGGGAAACACTTGTGAAAAATCAAGAAGTCCTTTTGAAATTCGCAACATCGGATTCAGCGTATTAGAAAACCAGAACCTGATCCTGCATAGATTTCAAGCTTCCATCTGCGAAAATATGGAATTGTTTTGCCACAAAAAAGATCACGGATGCGTGTTTATTTTATTTTTCTTCCCAGGGTTGATTGCATAGGACCAATGGTCCAAAAAGATCAAATAGGGTTCATTTGAACAAAAATTTAAAACCTTAATACTCCTTTTAATTGACCAGAAAATTGGAGGGTGCTTAATAATAATTTTTTTTAGCCCATTATAAATAGCAAGACTAAAATTGAGTAAGGAATTACAAAAAGAAAGATATAAAAATAAATAAATAAAAACAATCACCTAGAAAAAAACGCGGTATCTTATTAATCCCTTTTAAATCAATAGGCTTCGATTTCAGTTACAAAATTGTATTCCACACGGCGTCAACAGAAATAGGTCTAACTTGGGGCTTAGATGGACTCTTCGGAATGACATTTGATTACAACTTTGATAATGATCAATATGATGCGTAAAATTATAATTTCATATGCGTAAAAATAGAAGTAAAATGGACAACCTACATTGACTCAATAATCAAACTAACCAAATTATTGCTAGCATCATATCTAAATTCTACTATAACATTTATCAATCAACTTTACAGCGAGAAAAATTTAAACCCTTATAGCACAAACGTAAAATTACCACACGTAATTTTTTTCTAAATGAATACACAAACACAAATTAGGAAGTGATCAATATCATTCTTATGTAACCGGGTTAAACAGAGTCTGGAGAATTAACTAGAGTTAGAGTAGCGTGCCGACATATAACTTTGCTGGTTATAATTATTTATATACTAAAATAAATAAATAAGAAGAATCCCCAGAAATAACCTGTACATAATACTCGAAATACAATTAACATAACATCAGGGTTAAAAAAGAGCATATGTTTTATTTCTATAAGAATTATTGTTTTTTGGTTTTTATTTACTTCTAAAAGAATTCCATAGAAATTTATATCTTGTGATATAAGTACAATCCAAACGGTCACAAATTAAATACAAAAAGTTTGAAATAGACATTTTCAAGAACACAGTCTTCGCTATCGAATGGCATCTCTATCTTAATCTTGCGGTGAAGTACAAAGAAATACAAGCTTCCAGAAATTTTACATGGGAAATCGAAACAGGAATGATGAATCTTAAGAGATTTTTCTAAGAGGTATCAATGAAAGTCCACCGCTCCTAGTGTAATTTTCGAGTAACAATATTTTATTCTCACGTTGTTTCAAATATGTGAATCGAAACACGTTAATTTGATAATAGGAATCAGAATAGTAGTATTGACTTTGCAGGGATATATAATAAAAATGAAGTTAGATTATATTGTAGATAATGTGAACCTATCTTTGCTTACCAAGATGAATACAAGTTGAATCCTGACGAGCTGCCACCACTTATTGTTTCCGACGATTACCTATACGTAGAAGAAGAAATCTAAAGCACGTAGAGTTTTTTGTACAAACTAGTTTTATTAACAGACAAAATCACAAACATTTTTAAAGCATTTTTTTCTTAGGGTGCTCAAATTTATGCTAAAGGGTAAGAAAGGGTATTTTCAACCAGAAAGTCGTTCAATCGAGGATCATCACCATAGTTGCTAAGGAATTCACTATAACTATACCTGCGACATCGAAAAATAGAAGTCATTGATTTATGATTATCTGCGGGACGAGCCAGTATTGAAGAAGAATTATGTGTGTCAACATCGAGGATACCTTAGTAATAGGTGGTTTTACTCTATTCGATATTTAAAGCGCTAACAACCGTAAAATGAAACCTAGCATGCCTAATGCTGCAGTAGAAATAACAAAGGGCTCCGGCTAACCCTAAAAAGGGACAAGATGTTTGCAAGATATGTATTATCATTAAGAAAATTCAAGTCGGAAGAACAGTCATGCTTTGCAGCAAAAAGGAATATAATTCATTTACAAGGATTACAGTACCAATGAAATGCATCAGTGAAATATATTGGAGACAACGATCTGAGTCAGCCTATAAAAAGGAGTAAGTTTGTTACTAGCAAGATTTTTAGTTAGTCTATAATTGATAGTGAGAGTGTCAAGATTAAAAATGAGTGGATATGAAAAACAGAAATCCCACGGAATCTAGTGACTTAGGAAAAATTGTTAATTTTAAATGATGATTTTCTAGAGTTGTCTCTCCAAAGGAAAATGTTTTCTTAAAGAATACTTAACAGTATAATGAAAAATGAGTCTCCGTCAGTGGCTGTCGCATTAGACTTTTACGTCGTATCCCGGATGCATTTACTCAATTTATTGATATATTAATTGAAACAAAACAAAATGATAAGGCGGATTTGCTTTTAGCCACTAACAAGACGGCCATTTTGCAAGGCAACAACAAATAAGTAATTTATGTCTGGTGCATTTGATGGTAAGACCAATTTGGTTCCAGTGGTGAGACAAGCAGGGGACTTTTAAGTAATAATCGGCTGTTAGGGAACAATCCTCTTCAGCAATGAAGGCTTTGCCACTTTTGCTAGTTGCAGTGAGGGGTTTACAACTTTTATGAGTTGGTATACCTAGTATTTATTTTAAGATCCTTACAGATTAACTCCTTCAGCGTTTAATCAAAGCGAGGAAACAAAACCAAAGTATTGCTCTTGCAACATTTTACTCAGAAAAGCCGAACAAAGGTTGCCGCAACACTTCATATTGCCCATGCAACGTAGATCTAGTTTCTGATGATCTTGTTTGTTAACCTGCTGTTTTTTCCTGAAATTTCTCCAATGTTTATATATATTAGGATATCGTATTATATATGCATCGTATTTTAGTTGCAGAGGAAGACCTTCAACTTCTTCGATTATAAATACAACAGTGTAGCTTACCTTTTAGTTGAACCATTTGGTTTGGACGCACGCTATTATATAATTCTCTGGTTTTGGGGTCATAGTCCACAGCTGTTTTCAATTTTTGTTTTAAAATAAAATGTAATAGAAATATAGATTATTTAAGTAAATTCTCAAAATGTTTTTAATAATTTAAAATCATTAGTTCCTTTTTTTCAATGAAATTTGCAGCCCCCCCCCCCCCTAGTAGTCTTCGTGTTTCTTCAATGATCAGATAAAAGAACATGTTCATAAAATGCTATCGTTACAATTCCGTATTCTCTTACCCCACTGATATCATGGTTTGTTCAGTTGCGGGAAGTAGGTGAAACTCGATTAAGTTATATTTTTGAATTCGAATGAAGATCACTATTCTTAGTCCCTATTCTAAATAATAAAATTGTTTCACTATAAAGTTCTGATTTCTTCATTTTGGGCCGCAAGACCAATATTCTGTCCTGGCTAAACTGCCAAGTAGGGTGTAACAAATACAAAGTAATTGGTCCTAAACCTTTTATGATGTATTATGATCTATCATATCAATTGTGTTTTGAAAGAAAAACGTTAAAAATATAACGGCAAAAGTTACCAACAAAAAGAGAAAAATTATTCGAGTTTAGACAGCATGGTAGTTTTTTGCCTCATCAGAACGTCAACAAATGCGGCCTGTCTTTTTCAAATTTTGTAATTATTTTCTTCGTGTTCCTTTTTGGTATCGTAACAGTCATATCTCCAAACGTTACGGAGTTCTTGAGATATTTGATAAGATGGATGCTTTAGAAAGCCTATTCAGACAGCGATCAGAGTCAGTAGATTTTCTGTCGGGGATTATTAATCGTTTGTGAGTCATTGTTAGTGTATTTTTAGTGTTTGTAATGATAAGTTTTTTTATTATGTTTTATTCCTTCTCCATACTCCTCTAATTGCATTTTTGTATGTATAGAGGGCTCAAATAAATTATTACTATTAGTCATTATGAAATGGAATTAAACAATTTAAAGAGTGGATGGTTGAGAGAGGGATACTAATAAATTAAAATTGAGTGACATTACAACTTGAAACGACATTAGAACTCAAGAACCACACTTTAACAGTCGGGGAATAGAAGTTTCTACCGCAATTCTTCCTTGTCAATATTCTAAATTCTGGCTTTCAGAAAATAAAGTCCAACCTGCTTCTGTTGAGGAGAAAAAAGCATCCGTGCATAAAAATTGGTAACAAGAAACTCGAAGGGTGCCCTGGGTATAGCCCTCGGAAACATATGAAAATTTTTATACATATTTATACAATTTTTTCAAATTACATAAATAAACAAAGTATTGTATTAATTATAAGCAATAGTATAAGAAACAAAGCACCTGTGTGTCATCTACTTAGCTAACATTTTTTACAGCTTAGATATACTGAATACGGGGATATAACTTAAACCTGCAATATTCTTTCTTTAAATTTTTAAATTATTTTAATAATTCATTATGCCCCGGTAAAAATGCAATATTTATGCTCATTTTATTTATATAATTTACAACAATTGTAATATATATGTATATTAGCCAACTGTATTGGTATTGTATCCATTGTTTTGTATATTTATATTATTTGTTGATGTTTGTCAATTCAATGATATTGTATATTAATCAGTTTTGAACAACAATTGTATTTGATTCTACAAATTTATACAACAATTATTTTTTGCGCATATCCTTTCCCCCAGGTTCCTAAATTATTATACTTAAAGATACCCCGGGTATAACCTTCGCAAACAAATGAAAACAAGAGCTAAGAGCTCATATGGCACTTGTGACGAGGCAAGAAGAGCTAAGAGCCAAGGGCTCATATGGTATGAGCTCTAACAAAATTCCAAGAATCAATCGATTGATTTAAAAGGAAAATCAGAGGCTAAATGCTGGTCAGGATTTAAAATAAGAGCTTTGAGTAATGATGTCCTTCTAAATATCAAAATTCATTAAGATCCAATCACCCACTCGTGAGTTATAAATATCTATTTTTTCTAATTTTTCCTCTCCCTTTAACCCCCCAGATGGTCAAATCTGGAAAAATGACTTTATCAAGTCAACTTGTGCAGCTCCTTGACAAGCCTACCAATTTTCATCGTCCTAGCACGTCCAGAAGCACCAAAATCCCCAAATCACTGAACCCCTCCCCCCAACTCCCAGAAAGAGAGCAAATCCGGTACGGTTACGTCAATCACGTATCAAGGACATCTGCTTATTCTATCCACCAAGCTTCATCCCGATTCCTCCACTCCAAGTGTTTTCCAAGTTTTCCCATTCCAACTCCCCGCAATGTCAAAAGATCTGGTCGGGATTTGAAATAAGAGCTCTAAAACATGAATTCCTTCTAAATATCAAATTTCATTAAGATCCGATCGCCTATTCGTAAGATAAAAATACCCCAATTTTCCCCTTTTCCAAGAATTCCGGTTTTCCCCTCCAACTCCTCCTAATGTCACAGGATTTGGTCGGAATTTAAAATTAAAGTTTTAAAGCACAAGATCCTTCTAAATATCAAATTTTATTAAGATCTGGTCACCTTTTTGTAAGTTACAAATATCCCCCCCCCCAACTCCACCAAAGAGAGTAAATCGGGTCCGGTTATGTCAGTCACGTATCTTAGACAAATTTTTATTCTTCCCATCCAGTTTCATCCTGATCTCTCCGCTTTAAGTATTTTCCAAGGTTTCTGGTCCCCTCCCCAATGACGCTGGATCCGGTTGAGATTTAAAATAAGAGATCTGAGTTACGAGGTCCTTCTAAATATGAAGTTTCATGAAGATTCGATCACTTCTTCGTAATTTAAAGATACGTCATTTTTCTAATTTTTCAGAATTACCCCCCCCCCCCCCAATAGAGCGGATCTGTTCCAATTATGTAAATCACGTATGTAAGACTTCTCCTTATTTTTCCCACCAAGTTTCATTCCGATCCCTCCAATCTAAGCGTTTTCCATGATTATCAGTTCCCCTACCCCAAACTCCCCCCAATGTCACAAGATCCAGTCGGAATTTAAAATAAAGCTTTAAGACACGATATCCTTCTAAATATCAAATTTCATTGAGATCCAATCACCCATTTGTAAGTTAAAAATACCTCATTTTTCCAATTTTTAGAATTAACCCCCCCCCCCAACTACCCCAAAGAAAATGGATCCGTTCCGGTTATGTCAATCACGTATCTAGGACTTGTGCTTATTTTTCTCACTAAGTTTCATCCCGATCCCTACACTCTAAGTGTTTTCAAGGATTTTAGGTTTCCCCTCCCAATTCCCCCATAATGTCACCAGATCCGATCGGGATTTAAAATAACACCTCTGAGACACGATATCCTTCTAAACATCAAGTTTCATTAAGATCTGATCAACTGTTCGTAAATTAAAAATACCTCATTTTTTTCTATTTTTCCGAATTAACGGGCAAATCGGGAAAAAGACTATTTTTAATTTAATCCAGTCTGGTCCCTGATACGCCTGCTAAATTTCATCGTCCTAGCTTACCTGGAAGTGCCTAAAGTAGCAAAACCCGGACCGACAGACTGACAGACAGACCGAAAGACCGACAGAATTTGCGATTGCTATGTGTCACTTGGTTAATACCAAGTGCCATAAAAACGAAGAAGTCATAAATGGTAGCTTAAATTAGGATTGATCGATGTAACTTGCAGATGAAATTAATTTCTTGGTATCGTTTTCATTTATAATGAATAGCAAGGAAATAAAATTTAAACAAAAAGCGATTATCTTTTGATATTCTGTATTTTCAAAACTTCTGATTTTAAAAACTTCGCCTTTTCAGGGGTATTATGATTAAGTTGAGAAAACCACAAATTAATCGCCATGTGTTCACTGTAAAAACCCGTGTGATGACTTACCTGAAATCTTTCATTTGCCCACTTTTAAAATACGTTCCGCACGCTTCAACCCTTGAAAGCAGAACGTTTTTATTCTTGCTTCAGAATTGAGCTGATGGATTAAGAATTTACATTTGAGACTTGTTTTTCTTACATATATGTTTTCAATATTTTGGTTGTCAGCATAAGCTGTCAGCGTTGTCAGCATAAGTTGTCAGGTTGTCAGCGTTCCTACATAACGAACAGCAGCATTGCCTTAGTGATGGGAAGATTCCAGAGTTGGCACGATCCATCTGTTTCAGCTCCTGTCCAGTGTTTCCAAATCATAAATTTCTTATCCTGCCATTTATTTGCTGTTTTGCACTTAGGCTATTGGAAGTACACAGACAAAATGTATTTAATCAAGACATCCAAGAAATATAATTCTATGGCTTTTTCGTCAAGAGTATTTAGTCCTTTTGCTTTGCCCTGTTTTAGTAGCCTTCTTCTATTAGGAGACAAACTGGCTTTTTGGTCAAGAATCTTTAGCCCTTTTCCTTCTATCTCTTTATATGATGTGCGTGGGACCATTTCAGGGGGCTGCTAGTTTTCTGTCTTGAAATGGCTCTTTGAATATAATTAAATAAAAAAAAACAAGTTTTTTTAATGGAAGGTATGGAGCGACATTAAAACTTGAAACGAATAGAAATTACTACGTATATGAAAGGGAATGCTTCCTCATCAACGCCCCGCTGTTTACGCTAAAGTTTGACTTTCTCTTAACTCTACTTTTTAAAACATTAAAAAACTTTAGTGTAAAGAGCGGGGCGTTGATGAGGAAGCATCCCCTTTCATATACGAAATAATTTCTGTTCGTTTTAAGTTTTAATGTCGCTCCTTACTTTCCGTTAAAAACTTTTTTTTTAATTTAATTTTTGAACGTTTATGAATCAATGCATGTTTTGATTTTGGCTCTCCGCAGAGGAATAATTAAAACAAAATTTGTTTATTTATTTTTTTGGCTAAATGGCTTTCTCATAGTTTTGATCGAAAGATTTTGAGAAAAAAGGGAGCGGGGGATGAAGCCTAGTTGCCCTCCGATTTTTTGGTTACTTAAAAAGGCAACTAGAAATTTTAATTTTTTACGAATCTTTTTATTAGCAAAAGATATACGTAACTTATAAATTAGCTTATGTAACAACATTTTGTATTTTCATGTTTTTATTACATATATGAGGGATTCACCCCCTCGTGAGTACCTCGCTCTTTACACTAAAGCTTAAATTTTGTCTCAATTCATTAAGAATGACCGCTGAATCACAAAAGCCGTAGAATAAATAGTTGAAACTCCTAAAAATACTTTAGCGTAAAGAACAAGGTATTAAGAAGAGGTGAGCCACTCATATGTGTAATAATTTCTGTTCGTTTTAAGTTTTAATGCTGTTCTTTACTTCCAGTTGAAAAAACTTTTTCATATTTATTTTTTCATTGTTTTTTTTTTAAATGCTAGAAAATCTTGCGTTCCATTCATGGAAATTTTCTTCCCCCATGAAAATCCCCCTGAAAACGTCTGTACACTTCCCAATAGCCATTACTATATGTAAGCACTGGTCAGTTTTTAACTTGTAGCCCCTCTCCCACGGGGACCGTGGGGGAGAAAGTCGTCTCCAAAGACATAGTTATAAGGTTTTTCGACTACGCTGAATAAAATGGCTATCTCAGAATTTTGATCCGTTGACTTTGGGAAAATAATTAGCGTGGGAGCCTAGGTACCCTCCAATTTTTGTGGCCACTTAAAAAGGGCTCTAGAACTTTTCATTTCCGTTAGAATGAGCCCTCTCCCAACATTCTAGGACCACTGGGTCGATACGATCACCCCTGGAAAGAAAAACAAACATACAAACACGCATCCGTGATCTGCCTTCTAACAAAAAATCCAAAATTCCGCATTTTTGTAGGTAGGAGCTTGAAACTTCTACAATAGGGTTTTTCTGACGCTGAATCTGATGGTGTAATTTTCATTAAGATTCTATGACATTTAGGGGGTGTTTTCCCCTATTTTCTAAAATAAGGCAAATTTTATCAGCCTCGTAAATTTTGATAGGTAAGACTAAACTTGATGAAATGTATATATTTGAAATCAGCATTAAAATGTGATTCTTTTAATGTAGCTATTGGTATCAAAATTGTATTTTTTAGAGTTTTGATTATTATTGAGCCGGGTCGCTCCTTACTACAGTTTGTTATCACGAACTGTTTGATGAGCTCGATTAACCTGGTGTATATTTTCACTTCAGCACTCTTATTTAGGTGAGGTCAGCTCAGTTTTTAGTTGTGGCTAATAGCTCAGTTTCAATTATATGCCCTATAGTAGCTCTTTGAATTCCAGGAACTGGATAATTCAGGTACATATTTCGAGCTCAGGACTCTTGTGATGGCTAGAGCAGCCGGGCTTTTCACTGATGGTGGGATTATATAGTGTGAAGCACTTTGAAAGTTTATTTTGAAGGAGGAACTATGCATGCTTCAACAAGTTATATTAGGCAACAATAAACTATTTCATTTCTTGTGTTGCAATATCTGTAACATGGAGAGGACTACCAGTTTGGGATTTAACAGGGAAAAGCCTGTAGGAAAAATCCCACCCATTTCAGACTGGACGGATTCTGTTGTATATTTTTGAGTGATAGCTCTTGGGGAAAAGATGTGAACTTGTTTTGTAATTTCTCAGATGGGCCTCTGACAATCCTTATCAAGATATATCTCTGTGTACTCTGTTCCTTGTGATATAAGGGTGCACACTGATACTGGTCCACTTCTTAATAAGTGAGGAACGATAATCTGTTGCCTAACAAAATCATTCAAGGTCATGTACCTCCCGTTAGTGTTGACCGTGTCAAAAGAAGTGTAGAGAGACTTAAATCGAAATCTTATGATATAGACGGGATCAGTGCTTTTCACCTCAACACCGATTCGGAGGAATTAGTTTATCACTTGCAGTTACTTTTTCAGATGTGTTTATGCTCTTCTTTAGTCCCTGATTCTTTTTTAGTTGGTAACATTACGTCAATTTTGAAACGCGGTAAGGACCCAACTAGTTGCGCTTCGTATAGGCCTATTACGGTTGCTTGTACTTTAAGTAAAGTATTTGAATATGTTTTGCTCCCTGATCTCCTGTCTAATGTAGATTATATGTCTAATCAGTTTGGCTTTAAGCCGTATATAGGATGCCAACATGCTCATCGTGCTATAGTTTCGCTATTACTTGAAGCGCATAAAAATGGTTTTGAGGTTCATTTTTGTGCACTCGATGTTTCAAAAGCTTTTGATTCAATTTGTCATAGCCAACTTTGGTATTCTTTAATCCAACTTGGTGCAAATGTGTCTATTATATCAACTCTTCGTTTTTGGTATGCTAATTCATATGTTCGACTCAAGTCAGGTGACACCTACGTTGGTAATATCCCCATCCGTTCTGGTCTTAGGCAAGGAGGAGTCTTATCCCCTTATCTTTTTAATGCTTGTCTTTATTCTGTTTTGCCACGTATTAATCCATCATGTTTTTTAGGCCTAACTAATCTTTCGTACATTGCATATGCAGATGATTTACTTTTGATCAGCCGCACTAAATCTAGCCTAATTAAGTCGACCCAGCTTGTTTCTAAGTCTTTTGAGGAAATCGGCCTCAAACTTAATACTGAAAAATGTGAATATTTAGTTTTTAATGCTAAGCATCAAAGTAGTGATCTTGATTGTGGTTATTTTTCAGTTAAGCTCGTTTCTTCTATTCGGTGGCTTGGTATTAATATTTGTTCATCTTTATCGGCTTTTCGATCCTGTGGGCTAAATGATATTAAAAGTAAACTTAAAAAAGGGTACGCGAAAATTGTCCCGAACCGAGGCAGATTTTCACGAAAGGCTTTATCCAGACTTTATTCTACATATTGCGATCATTCTATATTGTTTCTTTCCGGTTTGCGCCCGTTGTTTAATAATCAAGATTTGCAGGGCATAAGAGTTATGTATTTTCGTTATTGTAAATATTTATTGTATCTGCCACGTTCTTATAGAAATCAGAAGATTATCAGAAAGTTTTGTGCCACTGATATTATTTTCGTTTATAAAAAACTCTATGCTAGATTAGGTGCTGAGGCCTGTCAACGCTTGGGCCCTTACCACCCTTTGATTAGACTGTATTAATTGTATTGTTTGTGTTATTTCGTTTTTCTTTCCTTAATGTTTTTACTCCGCTTAATTTGTCAAAACAAGCGGGTAACAAATAAATTATTATTATTATATCATTTTTGGTAGTGTGATACCGTTCCTGACCGCCTACTTTTTAGTATAGAGGTAGATAAGTCATATTTTCAACTGGCAGGATTGGAGAACCGAAGTGGAGCATCTTAAATGTTATACTGTCCATCTATCACTGACTTTCAGCTCAAAGTAAGCGGTCACACGTTGTTAGCCTGACCTCGGTAAGTCCCAAAGCCTTTCAATGAGGAAGATAAAAGTTGATATTCCTGTATAAGTATGTACTGTGTTGTGAATGTATAAAGTGAATTGATCATCAATAATCTTTCGTTTTAGAACTAACATCATTGGTTGGGTGTCAGGAAATAGAGAATTAGGCTTTAAGAAAACAATACAGTGTCATTGACTGTAAGTAACATTTATTTCTTTTTGAAGAAATTTCATTTTGAGTAATCGCCTTAGTTTTAAAGGGTTGACAACCGCGGCACGTAATTGATGAAGAGAATAATCAGTATGTTTCGTTGCAATATTTTTGTTGACAAAGCCGACAAAGGGTACAAAACATATTGCCCTATTATGTATAGGTATAGGCAAATATGCCCTATAAGTAAATCTAACAAAATACTTGCAACATTTTCGTCGCACACATAGTATGTCTCCTTAAAACCAACACGCTTGTTCAATCATTTTGCTGCACTGTCCTGTAATTGTGTTGCGGAGCAACACTACTGCTTTCGTAGTTTTTTTTTTTTTTTTTTTCACCGTGATCAGCGACCTGTAGCTCCGAAGTGGTAAGAGTTAAAAATTTGAAATTTTTCAGAAGGAAGGAAAACTTGAAACAGAGTAAAAAAAGTTCCAGAGAAGTTCCTAAAATTTCTAACAGTTTTCCACAAAAAAATAAAACCGTTTTTTTCTTAGAAACTCTGCGTTCGATGTTTGGCGGCAAGTTAAGACGACCCTAGCTTCGGAAATAAACTTGCTAGAAATACAGTTATGCTGAACTCATGTAGAACTTTCATTTGTCTCTTCGAGAACCGGAGCACAAAATTCCGTAGCTCTTACAGATTTCCCGGAAATAATTCCGGAAAAGTCCATCTCGTTCCGATTTTTTTTGGAATTTTCTCAAATTTTCGATTTTGATGTTTCTTATATTTTTATCGAGTAGTGCTATGAAAAGTATGCAAGAAGAAGTGAAGTGTTCTATATACCAAGTTGCTTCGTTCTCTAAGAAATAATTTCCAAAGTTTCGACGTTCTAGAGGTAATTTCTGTTCTGGACCAGCTAGAATTTTTTTTTCCAACGCGGTTCGACAGGTCTCGATCTCCTAACAACTGAGAGCTTACAATAGTTTCTCCGAAATAAAATTCCTTCTTTGGGTTTTTCTATTTGGAAGTTTTGTCATGCCCTCGGGGCAATTTAAATTTTTTGGTGAATTTGGTTTGTTTTATATTTTCCTAGCTTAGACCATCAAAAGTTAAGCAGAAAACTATAAGACGTTATTTCCGTATCTCTTTCAGATTTCCCGGAAATAATTCCCGAAATGTGCGTCTCGAAACATAATGCTTCGAATTGGCGTCAAGTTAAGACGGCCCTAGTTTCGGAAGTAAACGTTTTAGAGATAAAATAATTATGAACTCATATAGAACTTTTATTGATGTTTCTCGTTTATTTCTGGACCAGCTAAACATTTTACCAAACTCAGTTTAGTAGGAGCTCGAAATAAAACCATATCAAAGATGCTTCAAGATAACAATCGAAGCCGCATTAGAAAAATGTCCTCTGAAGGACATAATGGAGACTGTTGCTCCGCAACTGTGTCCCGTAGGGCACAGTTGCACGTGTTGCTCCGCAACTGTGCCCTAAGGAACAGGGCACAGTTGCTGCAACACTTCCCGTTGCACAGGCAATGGAGGTCTAGTTGCTTTTAGCAGTACCTCTTCGTTCAAGATAAATAAGTTTCTGGTTTTTCCAAAATGCATTGCAGATACTTTTCTTACTTGCAAAAATCCGAGTTCTTAATATCTACACGAATCACCATTGTAAAACCAACTATCCGTACCAACTCGAAAAATGTTCATTTGTTATTCTTACTAAAATTTTACCGTGCACCATGCCTCCTTTTGAAGTCAATATGCGTGAAGTATCTATGTAACTAAATAGTAAGAAAATGCTAAACTTTGGGTCCATACACGTTTATTTTAAACTATTACAAACATGTACGGCTTTTGTTTTTTTGTTGTTTTTTTTCCATCTATACTAATATTTTTGTTTAATATGACACTAATACTTGGGCAATGGAACACATCCATCAGTACAAGGCTAGCGAAAAAACGACTAATCTAACGACTTTGCACTGATTTAATAGGGGCTAACTTGGCGGGGATTCGCGCCTAAACAGGATAGAGAAGAAACACTGTAAATATACAATTAAAATACAAGATATAATCTTTCATTATTAATACCAATTCTGGCATGAAGCCAGAATTAGCAGTGAAAGACACATGTAACTGGCAGCTCCTTGCTGGTTTTGATGCATCATAATGACGTCATCATTATGCAATACACGAAACACATTCACTCCCCAGCTAAAGCAGAGAATAACACCTCGCCTAAAAATTTTAGAAATTACGAAACATTTTAACGTGAAGAAAATTTGCTCATTAGGAAATACAAAATTGAGAATGCCATCTATCGTAGATGGCTTTTTGAAGTTGTACTATTTTAGATAGTTTTGTAGCAAAAAATTTAAAGCTGTTAGTAGAAGAAGAATCGGAAACTATAGCCGTGGCTACTCTGCTAAAAAAATTGGATCCCAACTTTAACTAAAAAGACTATTCTAACGGAAGTTCATTTTCACATTTAATTTTACTATATCTGACCTTGCGTTTTTATTTATTCTAGAAATGATATTCCCCCTTTTGCCAGCGCTGATTCAAAAGGCAGCAAATTATGAGCTAGTCTCGAGGACGTTGTTGACCGTCCGAACATTCAAAGGAACACTAATAATAAATGACCTAGAAGACCTTCGATCCGGTGTTCAGTTGAAAACTAAACAAAATGATTGCCTAAAACCTAAAATTCCCAATAGCCACAGCTAGCAAGCAGTGGGCACTAGTCTCTAATAACTACTTGATTACTTCGAACCGAAAGCATAGCTTCAACCTATGAAAGGTTAACCCGCTTAAATAAGTGCGAAAATCTAGCCTACTTCACTGGCAGTGTGTTCTTGACGTAAAGAAACCAGGCAGTTAGATTGGCTAACATCCACGCAGCTCTCCACTTATCCTAGCTTATGGTATACAAAAAAAAATAGAATCTAAGTTAATTTCTATAATTTTTAGGCAGGGAAAACAAAGAAATGGTGAAATGTCACCATTGATGAAATGTCATACTCTTCAAAAGAACTGACTTATTTTGAAAGCTGTAGGAATGAAATGTAAGGATTTAAAACTTAAGTTATGCAAGAATGGTGAGATAGAAAGTTGAGCATTTGTGTAAGAATGATCGGGTGGAAAGTAGAGCTTCAATTGCCAATTAATGTGCGGGTTACTTTAGCGTCAGTAAACAATAGAATCAATAAAACTTTTAAAGGCAACAATTGGACTCCAGAAAATAAAAGAAAATATGGCAGTAACGAAGCTTTCTAAGGACTGTTCGACCACTGGAATAGCAAATCTAATTCAGCTGATGGTGGGCTGGTAACATCTGTATCTACGACGGATTTCAGTCTTGCATCGAGTTTCATTCATCCTGGAAACAAATTTAATGAGATCTGGTTTTAAAAAGGATTTTCCTGAATAGCTAAAATTTTACTAATCAAAAGATTGATCCCAGTAGGCAAGAGTCAAATATCAATGTTCACTTATGAAACAATATTTTTAGGGGGGGGGGGCTTCAGATTTATCTTAGCAGAGGAGGTCTAGCAATTTGAAAAACTAAGGTAATTGGAAAAATTGAAGCAAGACTAGAAAACAGTTGTTGGCTTCAAGGTTTCTTTTTTCAAAACAAAACAACAACTTATAAGAGCGGGAACTGGTGCTACCATCTATAAGAATCACATACGCCATTTAGCGTTTTGTGTTTATGGCAATTTTTCAAGCTTTGTACTTGTGTTTTTCTCAAAAGCCGAGATCCAGATGCTTATTACAACACTAACTTTGCCAATAATACTAATTTTGCTTTATTAGTATACTGAACAAACTGGCAAAGCTTTGACCTAGTGTAAAAATTTTGTAGCTTCTCATTAGAAAATATACTTTCGTTATTTTGCTTCTTGGACTTCGTAATTTCAGTAGAATTGAAATTTATTTGACGAAAAAGCGCAAAAAAAAAAACAAAAAAAACAGTGATGAGCTAAAAAGTCAAAGTTGTGATAATTACAAGCCACAACTTACGGCCTTTATTCACAAGGTAGAAAGTAGAGTAAAGAAAATAACTGAAGCTATTATTCTTGCGCCACGAATTCAATTGAAAATTTTACCCTAACTGAGTCGGGTTGCGTTAAACAAGAATACAAAGAAGAAGAAACAACGAGATCCCTCAAGCTAAAAGTGTTCAGTGGGTTCCAGGCTCTTCGTTCCCACAAATTTCTTTTCGTAATTAATTTTCAGAATTACGATTAATCGAAATAATTCCTAGCCTTGTAACTTTTGACGTGCCATATGGCACCTATAAAGACAAATTTATAAAAATTACGTAGGCTAGACATAAATATTAGCTATCAAATGAGACCTTACAGCTGTTAGGTTCCCAATGACTGCTAGTGCTATTAGTCAGTAGACGATTTATGAAAAATATTGAGGTGGCTGGCACGGGGAATATACTAGAGGGGTGATTGTAAATTCCAGGTTCAGAGTTTTCAGCCAGAGATACGTTGGTACCCTTTTCGTTTTCCACGGCCTTTTCAATGCAGAAATGGCACCCAACGTGCACTTTTTAGGTGCCAGAGCAGCCATATGGCACCCATTGATGACGTTATCAAGTCGAGTTCATAAAAGCGACTAGATATAAAATTAGTTTTAAACTCGAGTAAAGCGTTCCGAGAGCAACACTTTGGGGGTGTTAGGAACAAATCGGGGTTAGGAACACAAAAAAAACCCAACAAAACCAAAGTGTTGCTCCCGCAATAAAATGAGCGCTTAAAAAGTTCTCCTATATCCCAGTGCCCCGCTAGCGGCGAAGAAAAAAGAACAGTGCAACTCATGCAGTTATTTTCCTTGATGTTCAAGGCGGGCAACCAATTTTCCAATGTAGGGTTTTGAATAATCGTAATTCAAATGACCTGAAGTGTATAGCTGACTGGATGATCAGCAATACGGGCAACGAAATTTAGTTAGTGTTTGTAGCGTTAGTTGTACAGCTAATGTCAGTTGCCATAGCGCTGGCTAGGGAAGCTAGTTCTTCGTTGTTTTCTGCTGTATTATGATGATAAGTGATCGGATTGTTGGGCAATTTTGTGGATGATGATCATCATCTCTTAGAATCATCATTTATGGATATATTAATCGACTATAATAGGGAACTTCTAGCTTAGCTGTGGTGTCTAGCTGTTTTCTTTTGGCTTCAAATAGATTTTTTTTCTTATGACTCAGATACATATGTTATTCGACTAAGTTTCAGCGATAAAAGCGTAATCTTGAATGATTATAGCCATTGTGCCTTAACGGAACATACGTGCCCAAATTATACATGTCTCATGCGTTTTTCCGTAGTTTGAATTCGTCACAGTTATGCTTCAATTCCCCGAACATATAACTTGTGCTATATAATCACAAATTAAGAGGGGAGGGGAGGTACAGTGGAATTTCAGTCAGACTATATTAACTAGAATGTTTCTGTGTATTATGAAGTATGAATCGTTTTCTTAACATGGTTCCTTACTTCTCAACAACCCTACTTCTAGGTTTATACCAAATACGAAATTTTGTATTTTCGAGCGAAGGGTGGTCATGGATGCTTGTATACGAGTTTTTGCTTGTTTTATTAAATTTGATTTACATAATGGAGGCCTATACAAATCATGAACCACAGGACATCTGGAGAGGACTTTTGAATATAATTGGGTGAATGAAGTATCAAAACGTGCCTTTTTAGGCTCAAGTAAAAGTAAAGGGTTCCACTAAGCCAAAAATAAGCAGAAGAAGTCAAATAACCCTTTTCATATGGGGTTCCCATTTAGCCCATGTCCACTGTATAGCATTCAAGCTTCTCGCTCTCGCTTCGGGATAGGCGGGGAGGGGGTGCCCGCTGTCTCCAATCACATTTCCACAGAGTGTCTAATCATTGCCTCAGCTCAGCCCATCACTCTTGGCCAATTTCATTTTTCACTATTTTTTTCATTTGGATAGTGACCCCCTCATATAAGGTCTGGGGATTATCGGTAAGGGTTCCGGTTGCAAATTTATAATTTTAATTAATTAAACACACTTTGAAAATTTTTCAACATGGGTACTGAATCAAGCGGCCTGACTGGCTTATAACCAAAAAGCGATTTCAAACTCTTATCCTAGTCACGCACCCTGGTGCAAATGAAAGGGAACACAAGAGCTCTCTCTCATTGGGTCTCCCATTGGCATTCTAGTCAACTTTCCTTGTTAAAAGTTTCGAATGTCGGACACATGCACACTCAGCGGTAATAACCCTTCGCTACACATATACCAACAATATAGTCATTTTCATATGGGGTTCCCATCTAGCCCATGTCCCATGTATAGCAGTCAAGCTTCTCTCTCGCTCTCTCTTTCGCTAATAAATACAAGACAGTCAGACAGTCATCCCATCTACCTTATGCCCACCGCTTAAAGTACGAATGCTTAAAGCCGTTGAATGGTTAGACTGTTTTGTTTAGCGGGAATCAATTGCTAAACAGTAGACCAACAATATAGTCCTTTCTTATGCCCATGTTTTACCGCTTAAAGAACGGATGCCTTCAAGCCGAGGCTAGTTAGACCCGTTGCTCTAGCGGTAACCCATTGCTCTAAGCACATGCCAACACCATGTTCCTCTTTCATAGGATATTTCATTGAGCCCATGTTTGCCTTTTAAGGCACGAATCCTTAAAGCCGTCAATGCTCAAGTGGTAATAACCCTCCGCTGCACACACATACCAAGTTGCCTAGGCAAGGTGCTCAGGTTCACCGTTTAAAGTACGGATGCCTTCAAGCCAAGGCTAGTTAGACTGTTGCTCTCGCGGTAATCCATTGCTCTAAGCACATACCAACACTATATTCCTCTTTCATGTGGGATTTCATTGAGCCCATGTTCGCCGCTTAAAGCACGAATCCTTACAGCCGTCAATGGTTAGATCAACCATATAGTCATTTTCCTTTGGGGTTCCCATCCAGCCCATGGCCACTGTAGAGCATTCAAGCTTCTCTCTCGCTCTCTCTCTTTCGCTAATAAATATCAGACAGTCAGACAGTCATCCCATCTAGCTTATACCCACCGCTTAGAGTACGGATGCTTAAAGCCATTGAATGGTTAGACTTTTTCTTTAGCGGCAATCAATTGCTAAACATATACCAACAATATAGTCCTTTCTTATGCCCATGTTCACCGCTTGAGGCACGGATGCCTTCAAGCCGAGGCAAGTTAGACCCGTTGCTCTAGCGGTAAGCCATTGCTATAGGCACATACCAACACCATATTCCTCTTTCATAGGGTATTTCATTGAGCCTATGTTTGCCGCTTAAAGCACGAATCCTTAAAGCCGTCAATGGTTAGACCATTGCTCAAGTGGTAGTAACCATCTGCTTCACACATACCAACAATATACTCATTCTCATATGGGGTTCCCATCTAGCCCATGTCTACTCCACTTTTTGTAGTCAATTACAGACAGTTGAATTTTTTGTTTCTGGCCCAAATCCCTTGGCTTATAATTGCAAGTTCACTTGCATAAGAGTCGAGGCAGATTGCAGGAGGCCCTTGTAGGCCTTGAATTGGACTCTTATTTCCATTCATATTCATTTCTTTGGCGGTAATCAGTTGTAAATAGATTGCCAAATTTGTCAATATACTGCTTCCCCCTTCCTCGACCGTGAATTAACCTGAGAGAGACCCTCCAACAGGTTGAACCCAACCCACCGTGAATTAGCATGAGAGGGTTGACTCTAGTTCAGCATTGTCGAGTGATAGCCACGAGAGGAAAATATTCAAGTAAGTCAACCCGTAGTCAACTTGCGTGTGTTCCCCAGCGAAAACCTCCAACAGGTACGACTCTAGTTCGGCATTGTGAAGGGACACGCATGCACGGAGAGGTGTAGCATAAATGGGAGACAGTAACAACGGCCATCAAAGGGGTAAAATTAACCTTGACTGGGCTGCCCACTTAATTGGACAATCTATCTTGGCTTTTTTCTACAATTGGCCGTGACTTTGACTTTTCCCACAACTATTTCCTTTTTTTAAATTCAAAAATCAACGGTTTGAGAGAAGGGTTGTTTGCCCTCTCATCTCTTGTTACTCTTAAAAATGGCACCAGACACTCGCGCTGTAATTGGAGTTAAAGGGAGTCGACTTCCCCCTTCATATATCTAGTAAAAACATTTAAAACAAGTAAAAACAAAGAGAAAACATTTTAAATGTATTTTGTTTTCAGTAAAGTGCAAATTATGTTCTGGTCTTGAGAAGGCATGGGGATTGTCAAAGACACAATTTCCGGGACTTTTAGCTACGCTGAACAAAAGGGCTATATCAAGATTTTGACTAGATGTGTTTTGGGAAGGGATGGGCGTGTGGGGGGCCTTGTTACCCTCCAATTACTTGACTAATAAAAAGGACACTAGTCATTTCAATTTCCAACCGAATGAGCCTTTTGCGAAGTTTCTACGACGGCAAATGGCCATCTCTAAATTTCTCTCAGATGACTTCAAGAAGATATCAGGTGTGGGGGATCAGGCCTATCCACCCTCCGGTCACTCTGAATCTTACAAAAAGTACTAGAACTTCTGATCAATAGTCCAGTGAGCCCCCTACGAAGTTTATTACGATCACCCTTTCTATATATACATTATATGCCCCCAAAGCATAAATTACAACCCTTGCCCTGAGGGCTGTTGGGGGTTTGTCATCCTCAAAAAATAATTTCCGGACCTCTCAATGACGTTGAACAAAATGGCTATCTCAAATTTTTAATTGGATGAGTTTGGGGAAATGGTGGGCGTGGGAGGGGGTTAGGTGTCCTCCAATCACTTTTGACTATTAAAAAGGGCACTGGTCCTTTGAATTTCCAATCCAATAGGGTGTTTTTGAAGATTCTACGACAACAAGTGACCATCTTAAAATTTATATCAGATGCATTTCAGGAAAATCCAAGGTGTGGGTTTCCGGTCCACCCTCTGATCACTCTGAATCAAACAGTTCGTGGTAACGAACTGTAGTAAGGAGCGACCCGGCTCAATAGTAAACGAAACTCTAAACAACGGAATTTTGATGCTAAAAGATACACCTAAAGAATCAAATTTTCACGCTGATTCTAAATATATAAGTTTCAATTAATTTAGTCGTTTTCATCAAAAGTTACGAGCCTGAGAAAATTTGCCTTATTTTGGAAAATAGGGGGAAACATCCCCTAAAATTCATAGAATCTTAACGAAAATCACACCATCGCATGCGGCGTATCAGAGAACCCTATAGCAAAAATTTCAAGCTCCTATCTAAAAAAATGTGGAATTTTGTATTTTTTGCTAGAAGACAAATCACAGGTCGTGTTTATTTATTTATTTATTTTTTTTTTGTTTTTTTTTCCAGGGGTCATCGTACTATAAAAAAAAACAATAAAAAATAAACATGAAAACGTTTTTTCAATTGAAAGTAAGGAATAGCATTGAAATTTAAAACGAACAGAGATTATTACGCATATCAGGGGTTCTAAAAATACTTTAGCATAAAGAGCGAGGTATTTAGGAGGAGACAAATACCTCGCTCTTTATGCTAAAGTATTTTTAGTAATTCATCTATTTATTCTACGGCCTTTTTGATTCAGGGGTCATTCTTAAAGAATTGGGACAAAACTTACGATTTACTGTAAAGAGCGAGGTATTAACGAGGGTACAAACACCCTCGTAGGCATAATAAAAATATAAGAATATAAAAGTTTGTTACGTAAGTTAAATCTTAAGTTACGCATATTTTTTACTAATGAAAACGTTCATTAAAAATTAAAAGTTCTAGTAGCCTTTTTAAGTAACCGAAAAATTGGAGGGCAGCTAGGCCTCCTTCCCTACCCCTTATTTCTCAAAATCGTCTGATCAAAACTAAGATAAAGACATTTAGCCAAAAAAAATTAATATACACATTTCATTTAAATAATTTATGTGCGGAGAGCCAAAATCAAACATGCATTAATTCAAAAACGTTCAGAAATTAAATAAAAAAACTAGTTTTTTTAACTGAAAGTAAGGAGCGACATTAAAACTTAAGACGAACAGAAATTACTCCGTATATGAAATGGGTTGTCCCCCCTGCAATCCCTCGCTCTTTACGCTAAAGTTTGACTCTTTGCCACAATTCTACTTTTTAAAACAATTAAAAGCTTTAGCGTAAAGAGCGAGGGATTGCAGAGGGGACAACCCATTTCATATACGGATTAATTTCTGTTCGTTTTAAGTTTTAATGTCGCTCCTTACTTTCAGTTAAAAAAACTAGTTTTTTTATTTAATCTTAAAAAGAGCACTAGAGCTTCTGATTACCAATCCAATGAGCCCCCCTCCGAAGTTTATACGATCACCATTTCTATATATACCTTTTATGCCCCTGATTACCAATCCAATGAGCCCCCCTCCGAAGTTTATACGATCACCATTTCTATATTTACCTTATATGGCCCCAGGGCAGAACTTAAAACCCTTTCCCCGAGGGTTGTGAAGGGTGAGGGATTGTCATCCTCAAAGACATAAATTCCGGATCTTTCAATTACGTGGAACAAATGGCTATTTAAAAATTTTGATTAGATGTGTTTGGGGAAATGGTGGGCGTGAGAGGGGGACTTGTTGCCTTCCAATCCATTTTGACTATTAAAGAGGGCACTGGCCTTTTATATTTCCAATCAAATGAGCTGTTTTCGATGTTTTTTTTTCGACAACAAATGACCATCTCAAAATTTTTATCAGATGCATTTCGGGACAAATACGAGGTGTCAGAGGGGGGGGGGTAACCACCCTCAGATTACTCTGAATCTTAAATAGAGTCTGATTGCCAATCCAATGAGCCCCCTCTGAAGCTTATACGATCATCCTTTCTGTATATACCTTATATGCCCCCAGAGCATAATTTACAACCCTTGCCCTGAGGGTTGTGGGGGGGGGGGGCTCCATCCCAAAAGCCATAATATCTGGGCCTTTCAATTAAGTTGAACAAAATGGCTATCTCAAAATTTTGTTTGGATGTGCTTGGGGAAATGGCGGGTGTGGGACGAGGCTAGTTACTCTCCCATCATTTTTTAATATTAAAAAGGGCACTGGCTCTTTTAATTTCCATTCAAATGAGCTCTTTCCAAAGTTTCTACAATAACAAATGACGGGAAAATACGAAGTTTGGGGGGTGGTTTTATCCACTCTCCGATCACTCTTGAGTCTTAAAAAATGCACTTGAACTTCTGATTACCATTCCCATGAGGCCTCTCCGAAGTTTATATGATCACCCTTTCTATATATACCTTATGTGCCCCCAGGGCATAACTTACAACCCTTGATCTGAGGACTCTATGGATTTGTCATCCTCCAAGACATAATTTCCAGACCTTTCAATTACGTTGAACAAAGTGGCTCACTCAAAATTTTAATTGGATGTTTTTGGAGAAATGGTGGGCGCGGGGGGGGGGTAGTTACCCTGCAACAGCTTCTGACTATTAAAAAGGGCACTAACACTTTCAATTTCCAATCGAATGAGCTCTTTTCGAAGTTTCTAAAGCAACAAATGGCCATCTCAAAATTTCTATCAAAAGCATTTCGGGAAAACCCAAGGTACGGGAGAGGTTATACACCCTCTGGTCACTCTGAATCTTAAAAAGGGCACTAGAACTTCTGATTACTATTCCAATGAGCCCCCTCCAAAGTTTACACTGTCACCCTTTCTATATGTACCTTATATGCCCCCAGGGCATAACTTACAACCCTTGCTCTGAGGGCTCTAGGGGATTGTCATCCTCCAAGACATAATTTCCAGACCTTTCAATTACGTTGAACAAAATGGCTATCTCAAAACTTTAATTGGATGTTTTAGGAGAAATGGTGGGCGTGGGAGGGTGGTTAGTTGCCCTACAATAACTTCTGACTATTAAAAAGGGCACTATCACTTTCTATTTGTAATTGAATGAGCTCTTTTTTAAATTTCTAAGACAACAAATGGTCATCTCAAAATTGCTGTCAAAAGCATTTCGGGAAAACCCGATTTTTGGGGGAGGGTATATACCCTCCGATCGCTCTGAATCTTAAAAAGGGAACTCGAAATTCTAATTCCCGTCCATTGATCCCCCTCCAAAGTGTATACTGTCATCTTTTTTATATGTACCTTATATGCTCCCAGGACATAACTTAAAACTCTTGCCCTGAGGGCTGTGTAGGGGGGGGGGGTCTTGTCATCTTCAAAGACATAATTTATTGACCTTTCAATTACGTTGAACAAAGTAGCTATTTAATAATTTTGATTAGATGTATTTGGGGAAATAGTGGGCGTGATGAGGGTATGTTGCCATCCAATCACTTTCGACTACTAAAATGAGCAATGGCCCTTTGAATTTCCAATCGAATGGGCTCTTTTCGAAGTTTTTAAGGCGACAAATGACCATCTCAAAATTTCTATCAGATACATTTTGGTAAAATACGAGGTATGGTTGGGGGGGGGTATCGACCTTCCGATCCCTCTGAATCTTAAACAGGGCACTAGAAGTTCTGATTACCAATCCAATGAACCCCTTCGAAGTATATGCGATGATTTTTCTATATATACCTTATATGCTCACAGGGCCTAACTTAAAACCCTTGCCCTGTGAACTGTGGGAGGGTTGCCATTCACAAAGACCTAATATGTGGACCTTTAAATTGCGTTGAATAAAATGGATATATCAAAATTTTGATTGATTGCGTTTGGAGAAATTGTGGCCGTGGGAGGGGGGTTAGTTGCCATCCAATCACTTTCGACTATTAAAAAGGACACTGGCCGTTTCAATTTCCAATACAATGAGCTGTTTTCAAAGTTTCAACGACAACAAATGACCATCTCAAAATTTCTATCAGATGCATTTCGGCAAAATACGAGGTGTTGGGGGATCCACTCTCCGATCAATTTGAATCTTAAAAAAGGCACTAGAACTTCTGATTACCCTCGACTAGAACTTCAATGAGCCCTCTTCGAAATTTTGGCGATCACCCTTTTTATATGTACCTTAAAGGTCCCCATCGCATATCAAATAACCCTTGCTATGGGGCTCCGGGGGTCGTCACCCTCAAAGACATAATTTCTGGACTTTTCAATTACTTTGAACAAGATTGATACCTCGAAATTTTGATTGGATGTGTTTGGAGAAATGGTGAGCGTGGGAGTGTTTTTGTTGCCTTCCAATAACTTTTGACTATAAAAAGTGCACTAGCCCTTTCAATTTCCAATCGAATGAGCTTGTTTCGAAGCTTCTAAGACAACAAGTGGCCATCTCAAAATTTTTACCAGACGCATTTCGGGAAAATACGAGGTTTGAGGGTATCCATTCTCCGATCACTCTGAATCTTTAAAATGCCCTAGAACTTCTGATTTTCAATCCAATGAGCCCCCTTCGATATTTGTACGACCACCCTTTCTATATATGGGTTATATGCCCCCAGGATATAACTTACAACCCTTGCCCTGAGGGCTGAAGGGGGTGTTATCCTCCAAGACATGATTTCCAGATCTTTCAATTACATTAATCAAAATGCCTATCTTGAAATTTTGATTGAATATGGTTGGGGAAATAGTGAGCGTGGGAGGGGGGTTGGTTGCCCTCCAATCATTTTTGACTATTAAAAAGGATTCTAGTCCTTTCAATGTCCAACCGAATGAGCTCTTTTCGAAGTTTCTAAGACAACAAATGGTCATCTCGAAATTTCTATCAAGATGCATTTTGGGAAAATTAGAGGTATTTGTGAGTGGGGGGGCTATCCACCCTCCGATCACTCTGAATCTCTAAAATGGCACTAAAATTTCTGATTAGCAATCCAATGAGCCACCTCCGAAGTTTTTACGATCACCCTTTCTATACATACCTTATATACCCCCAGGGCATAACTTGTAACCCTTGCCCGGAGGGCTCTGGGGGGTTGGTTCATACTCAAAGACATATTTTTTGGACCTTTCAATTACGTTGAACAAAATGTCTATTTCGCAACTTTGGTTGGATGTGTTTAGATAAATGATGGGCCTTGCAGGAGGGTTAGTTGCCCCCCAATCACCTTTGACTATTAAAAAGGGCACTAACCCTTTGACTTTCCAATCGAGTGAGCTCTTTTGGAAGTTTCTAAGGCAAAAAATGGCCATCTCAAAATTCTATCAGATGCATTTCGGAAAAATACGAGGTGGGGGGGGGTTTCACCCTCCGATCCCTCTGAATCTTAAAAAGGGCACTAGAACTCCTGATTAACAATCCAATGAGCCCCCTCCGAAATTTATATATATAGGCCTACCATGGCCTCCGAAGTTTATACGATCACCCTTTCTATATAAACCTCAAATGCCCCTAGTGTATAGTTTGCAACCCTTGCCCTGACGGCTTTGTCCTGAGGTTAGCAACTGGTTTTGTATTAGATCAGGAGTTAAGCAGGGTTGTGTTCTATCCCCCTTTATATGGATCATTTTGATGGACTTCGTCTTAAGGAGCACATGAAACGCAATTGGAGTAAACGTAGATATAAAGTTAATTGAAAATTTTGGTCAGGACTATTAACTTACCCATCGAGTTTTGCTGGATACATAGAGACATCCATGAACAAAATTAATATCCAGAGAATGCAAATAATGTGAACCAAAGCAATTGTCAATTATTTTTGATCGGGCGTCTCTAATTTCAGTCAGCACGAAGTGATCTATCTGTTAAGGGGGGTCTTGATGGGACTATCCCTAAAACCTTTGTATGTTTATATATATATTCATAGTGATGATGACTTCTTGTTTAACGCTAAAATTGATTACTGAAGTGTGTTTCTGAAATGTGCCTTATTTGCATTGTTTCGTTTAACTCCTCATTATCTTTAGAATTTTCCAGAAAAGCTTCAGGGAATGAGTTCCTCACAGTTAAGTCATCATCATCGTCATCAAACAGTTCGTGGTAGCGAACTGTAGTAAGGAGCGACCCGGCTCAATAGTAAACGAAACTCTAAAAAACGGAATTTCGATGCTAAAAGATACATCAAAAGAATCGGATTTTTATGCTGATTTTAAATATATAAGTTTCATCAAATTTAGTCTTTGTCATCAGAAGTTACGAGCCTGAGAAAATTTGCATTATTTTAGAAAATAGGGGGTAACACCCCCTAAAAGTCGTAGGATCTTAACAAAAATCGCACCATGGGATTCAGCGTATCAGAGAACCCTATAGAAAAAATTTCAAGGTCCAATCTACAAAAATGTGGAATTTCGTTTTTTTGCCAGAAGACAAATCACGGGTGCGTGTTTATTTGTTTTTTTGTTTTTTTTTTCCCAGGGGTCATCGTATTGACCAAGTGGTCCTAGAGTGTTGCAAGAGGGCTCATTCTAACGGAAATGAAAAGTTCTAGTGCCCTTTTTAAGTGACCAAAAAAATTGGAGGGCACCTAGGCCCCCTCCCACGCTCATTTTTTACCAAAGTCAACGGATCAAAATTTGGGATAGCCATTTTGTTCCGCATAGTCTAAAATCATAATAACTATGTCTTTGGGGATGACTTATCCCCCACAGTCCCTGGGGGAGGGGCTGCAAGTTACAAACTTTGGCCAATGTTTACATACAGTAATGGTTACTGGGAAGTGTCGTTAAACTCACGGGCCGTTAAAGTTTACTTGATTATTTTTTATGTTAATTGTCTTTAAAATTTTCTGTGCTTTCTGTTTTGCCACATTTGCTCAGGTCAATTTTTTCTCTGATATTTCAGATGCTTTTAATTCGTAAAAAATATCAGTTTAAGATTAGATTTTCTTGTTTTAAATCTTTCAAAAATGAAATGAATACATCCTCTAAATCTGCAAATAGGGCATAAATGGAATAATTGCAGAATAAAACAGTAAATATACAGTGAATATAATTTCTTGAATGAATAATCATTGGAAAAGAAATTAAGACTTCCGTGTTTTTTATTATGATATTCGTGCTATAACTAGACTGGTCAAATCGGTTATAGTTTTCCTGGAAGAGTGAGATTCAATACAGGAACCATTTAATTGTTTTATTTTTTATTTCCAGTATTTAACTGAAATTCCTTCATAGCTCCAAATTCTCGTATTTATAATTGAAATGCCTAATAAGTGCTGGTAACGTCCTATTCACTACGTTTCTGATTCATATAGTAGCCCATAAGCATACTATCTCCATGTATAATATCATGCTGACTTCTTGCTATTTCTACTACTACTGCTACTAATAACTCACAGCAGCACCAAACCGCCAGAAGCCAACACAGCTACGCACACTCCTCCTCCAACCTAATCTATTCAAGGCTTTTTTCTTTACACCCTCCCAGGAAGTTCCCATTTCCTTTAAATCTTAATTTATTACATCCTCCCAACCTAGACGAGGACGACCTGCTTTCCGTGTAGCCCCAGACGGCTGGCCAAAAAAGAACAATTTTCGGCAATCTGTCATCTTTCATCCACAAAACGTGGACTTGAAATGATAGTTATGTAAAAAATTATCATCAAGTTGGTGTAAAGTTGCTTTCAAATTTTTGTAAACCAATCCTAAAAGTGCTCAATTTGACAAGTTATTTCTCAGTCAAGTGAAGAATTATCGGTATTTGTCTGTTAAACAGAGTACACCCAGTTAGAGAGGTTAGGTTAACCCTAATCAAACCAGGATAATAATATAATACTTTAGAAAGAAAATTATGAAAACTAAAACAAAGGACTATGGAAAGAAGGCCGTGCAGAATGGATTATATTGACTAAAAATAAGCAAATCATAACCAATCCCATAGAGGCAAACCGGTTTCTGTCAGATCTTACACAGCATAATTCTTGAATATGTTCTATTTAACTGACTAGTATCAAATCATCTTTCGAATTTCTGAAAAACTTTTCCTTCCCTCCTATGTAATGAAGAATTTTCCGTAGAAAGCTCAAAATATCTGGTCTTACATGTTTACAAAAATAAAGTGAGTATGAAGTGAAGGCTTCTGGTTGGTTAGTTTCGAGCTCAGTATGATTGACTAATTTGTTTATTCATAAAAAAAAAAAATCTACCATTTTGCCCGTTCATCTGCAATTCTCTGTTAACCTTTTTAGTTGGATTTCTGACTAATAACCATACTACACAATAAGTAATGAATGTGAACCAGCTGAAATTTTCGAATCTTATAAGAAATAGAACTAAACCAATGCAATTCAATACTCGGATGGGCCTACTACTTGAATTCTACAAGTTTGGTTACAGATCAGATAGGAGCCAAGAGATCGACATCATTTCTGCACTTCCAACAATTTACTGGCTCTTCAGACTCCGTCAGTGAGGTCTAACTTCAACCCTCTAACAGCTTGCAACAGGATCTGGAACACGCTCCCAGAGTTCTTACGAAGCTGCCACTTGTTTGGTATGTTCAAAAATTATGTTAGAGATTTTCTAACTAGTAAATAATTTTGTTTTTTTGTTTCTTTTTTTATATATATATTCCGGTTTCCCTTGGAGTTGATGTCTCTGGATTGAGTTGGATATTTAATTGAGTTGGTGAGATCATGTGCTACCCCCCTGCCTAGCTTGTCATTTTTGGGGATTATTTAGGTGGGCGACTCAATTTTGTTTTTGGATTTTGTTTATATTTTTTTGTATTGGTATTTTTTTTTCCTGTTCTTTTGACAGACCAAAACCAGCTGAACAACCAAAATTGTTTTTTTTGACTGCCTACAACAAAAATGTGCGACTGTTTAATGAATTACAATAGGAGTCCAGTGGACTGTTAACGAACCTCTCAAATTACCTGATTTGCAAATGAACAGAACCAATAGGATGGAACAAACAAATTTACAAAATTCGTTCTTTAGTAGAGAATGGGAACCAAATGAACATCTTAGATCACTGAATTTACAACTAATGTATGTCCCCTTCGGGGACCTTAAACCCCCCCCCCCTCAATTTTTTTGAGCCTTTATTTTTTGGTACTTGGAATTTTTGGACTTAAAATTTTTTGAGACATAGAATTATTTTTGGACTTGAAATTTTTCGGCCTTTATTTTTCTATGGGAATGGAATTATTTTTGATAAACAGAATAGCAGTCACACGTATCGCTCACAGAAGTCATAACCACCAGTTAAAGCAACAGGTTTCCCTGGGATGTTTCCTGCGTCAACTCCTTGAACAAAAAACACATGTTTTGAAGTGTTTCATATGTTCGTCACACATCCCCGTCTTCCCAGTTTCCAACCCCACCTGCTCAAAAAGCACACTGAACCGGGTCACTTGCCAACAAAAAATCCGACTTTTGCAAAATCTCTTGTTATCAATGGAATCCTTTGACCATCTTCCGTTAAACGTTCTTAGCTTGCTGGACAGACATATTCTTTTGATGGTTAATGAAACTTGTTTCGATCTAAGGAAATTGTATTGACTACAACCGGCCAGGTGTCCTTTTTGTAATGTAATGGTCCTGAGAACATCAATTTCCCACTACCAGGGCTTGCGTATAAATTCAGGTCCCAGAGTTCCCCTCCAAGGCCCCATGTTCCCCTTCAAGACCCAATGTATCCCTGCTGGGCCTAGTGCCCCTCCCCCTATTTTTAGCTTTGAATCTTTTTGGGGAGACTTGGTATTTTTTTGGACATAGAATTATTTTGAGCCTTAGAGTTTTATTGGACTGAGGGACTTTTTTGGAACTTAGATTCATATATATTTTTAAACATGAACGCAGTCACACGTATTGCTCTTAAATGTCATAACATCCGGTTAAAGAAGAAGGTTTCGCTTGAATGTTTCCCACGTTAACTCCTTGAACAAAACTACATGTTTCGAAGTGTTTCGAATACGTTCATCTATAGACATATTCCCCTGTTCCAAGTTTTCATCCACAGCTGCATAAAAAGAACATTGAACTTCGTCACTGTGGACAACTAAAAAAACCTGGAATCCTGGATGGGAACATGGGGACCCAAACTCATGTGCCTGCCCCGGTAATAGAAAATCGATGTGCTCAAGACTATTATATTACAAAATGGATACCAAGCCGGTTGTAGTCATTATAATTTTTGGAGATCAAAACAAGTTTCATTAACCATCAAAAGAATATGTCTGTCCAGCAAGCATTTCAAATCACTGTGGTATGCAAATTCACAGAGTGATGTCAAAAATGGTACCCGGAAACAGAAAAATCACTGATAGCATTTACCATATATCCAACTCCAATTGAGCAAATTATTGCGCAATTAACTTTTTATGACACTGTGACACTTGATATCAGTTGGCTAGCGTCCCAGAAACAATACATTGATTGCCTAGATGTATTTCTGAGAATATACGATCAATGACTTGTTGACTAAAGTCGAGTAACGTGTCGTTATTTCACGATAGGGTCTCACTTTTGGTTTATACATCAAACAAGAACTTCATAAAATCAACGGAAAACTGCTTAGAAGCTAAAAAAAATATTGGAAAAGAAATCATGTCACCATCTTTAACTGTAGTTAACAATAAATCTATCTATGACTTCAGCTCTGTTGATGGTCGCATTGGAAGAATCCCAATTCTATTTGGTCTTTAAAAAGTGCTGGTACCGGGGATTGAAGGGGTAGGGCCCCGGTAGTTCCCATTGACACCATATTACTACTCTGATCAGATGCCTATTTCAGATTCATTTACATCATATAAAAATCTATGTAAAACATAAACATAAATTTCTAACAAATCAGAAGTAGTTTGAAACAAACAACTAGAATAAGGTGAATATATCATACGTTGGTACTCTTTATACACTGCTGTTATATGAATTCAATACTATCTTCTTCAGGATTGGATACCTCGAATGGCAAGTTGATACTGGAGACCAATTGCAGAATATGTTGCTATATTCCGGCAAAGCATATGTGGAAAAACTCAAAAACCTATTTGGTGTATAGACCATTACTGAAAATTTCCTATAAGTAGGAAACGTTGACATAAGTTATAAATTCTATGAACTGAACTATAGTAGTACAGCTTGTGATCGTCTCTCATCTTCTGTTTGGTACTAAGACTGTTCTTCAACTTTTTTGGTCACTAATGAATGAGTGGATTCTGTTTATACTACGACTTTTTCCTCTCTTTTTTGTGTAGCACTTCCCCAACACCAAATCATACCTATTACTCTCCCGTCTTTTATTAAACTTCCAAAAAGCTAAAAGTCTGAATCAATAGGAAATCATGGTATTTTCAAAATGTCCTCTTCCAGAGTCCACCTCCCTTGTGTCGCAGCTGCAGCTGATGTGTAAAATTTATTTGACTAATATAATTCTGATATAGTTTTACCAAGATTATAAACACAATTTCGTTAATTTTCAGTCTTGGCTTATGATCACTTATCTCCTCGCCAGTTTCCCGTTCGATTTTTCTCGTTGATCATATATTTGTCTTTTGTGTGTTTCTTCTTTCTTATTACAGGGAAGAAAAGATATATTTCTTATAAAAGAAATTTAAAGGATGTATTTTGTCTTTGTCAAACCGCTAAAAGGTAGTAGAAACGATATTTGCAATTTTTCAGCTATTTCAGCTACAATCCGCCTTTTTCAGCACATCTTATAAATTTAGTTTATTTCTTTGAATATTTTAATTCACTTAAGTTTCAAACCATTTCAATCTTTATGTTGCATTTAGTTTTATTTATTTCACTCTTGTTTTACACCGGGCTGAAGATAGAAGTGGGCAATTTCGCAAAAACAAACAACAGAAAGGGTTAAATTTACTTTTATTTTTAAAGCTAGACAATGTTTACAAAATTGGCCACAGTTACCTTATTCATAACTACTACCACTAACATTCACCGCGGCACCAAGCTGCCTGAGGTCAACACAGCTACGCACACTCTTCCTCCTTCCCAATCATTTCAAAGTCTCCCTCTTTACACCCTCCCAAAAAGTTCCTATTTCCCTTAAACCGCTCCTTATGGCATCCTCCCACCCCATTTGGGAAACGACCTCCTATTATTTTTTTGGCCCTAGACTGTTGGCCAACAAGGACAATCTTCGGCAATTTGTCATCCTTCATCTACTAAACGTGTCTTAGCCAGTCCATCCTTTCTCTCATTATATTGCCCTAGAATACAAGATTGAACCACATTTTTCGTGCAGCTTACTGTTTGAGACACGACCAGTCAGTTGGGTACCAAAGATAATCTATAGACAGTTTCTCTTCAAAATATCGAGCGAAACTTCCTCTGTTTCTTGGAGCACCGATACTTCAGAACCATATTCGACCACCGTCATCACTGTAGCTTCCAATATTCTAATCTTGGTTCGTAGTCTTATCTTCCTAGTCTTTCATCATTCATAACCATAATATTTAAAACACGCACGGATCTGAAAACTTTAAATCAAAATTATACATTTGAATCAATCGATATTATACTTTATTTACTGTAATGTCATTCTGTTGCGCTAATAGTTTCCAATCCCTCTCAAGTCTTTTTAAAGTTTCAAAATTCCTTCTCTTATTAGATTCTTGTACCCTTTTATTAGGGCAGGTCAGATAAAGTCAGTCGGTTTTCCCATGTTGTTGCTAATATTCCATTCCCAGGTCAAAAAATTGTTTTGTTCTATTAGCTGTTGGAGGAAACCAATTGATACTTACGGTCACCTAACTAAGATACTTCGAACTGGAGTATACACAGGCGTGATTATATGGGCGTTTGAACCCCTTCCTCGATACCACTAGTGCAGAAAAATCTACCAAATATAGATCCTTTCGTATGCATAATTCTCGGTTTTCGGGTTCAAAAACGCCAAGCGGATTAGTTCCCGAAAGTCCCTTCGTTCCTCAGCATCATCAATATTTTATCACTGAAAATCCCCTCCAAACCAGACCAAAGTATACACTGTTCAAAGAGTAGAAAAGAAATAAACTGAAATAGACAAGAAAATTGACAAGAAATAGACTGGGTACTTGGTCACAGTGTATATTCGCAAATATAGTCGAATTATTTGTCAACAAAAATGATGATGGTGAAGTTGGGGGGACTAACGATAAAAAGCTCCGCGAGGAGCGCTGAACCAGTCAAAGGCCAATTACAAGATGATATGGATCCTTACCCCATGAAATATGGATCCTTCCTGCATTTATAAATACTATATTCCTGAAATATATTCTTGTGTTATGGAGGAAGGAGGGGTTACATACTTCCCAAATGGTATTGCATGATGACTGCCGATTTTCTTTTGGACTCGGGAATTTTCAGAGAGTGAAAACCTTTAGAGCAGATTATTGAAGGGTGAGAGCTCAGTTTTCTTTCCTTTGGCTATCCATAGCCTTATGGATTCTCTGCAATGATAAATGCTATAGACGGTGGTATAAAATAAGATAATGTCCTCTGTAAATATGCAGGGCTATCAATGCCCTCTAAAAATAAACCAGAGTAATTGAATATATTGGATTTAGTATTTAGGCCACAAGGCTTTATTGTAGCATAGCCATGTGCTTCCATTTAGTGGAATCCTTTTTAAAGCCTAGATACCACGCGCTACCAAATAACAGTGTGTGTTGCCACATCACAAAATGTAGCTGAATGACGAGACATTTTTCTATCTTTCAAATCTTTCCAATTTTTTAGCTTAATTGGCTATTCCAGAATATTTTTTCATCACCAATTTGGCTTTTTAGAGCAAAAATTGTCGTTCTGGTTGGTCAGTACAAATATAAAAAGGCCCCTTACTTTACTATGATTTTTGTGTTGCTTGGAAAGGTAAGTAGAACTAAAAATGTTGGTTGAGTCATGTTTGTTGGATACAGCCACCCCTGGGGAAAAAGAGGAGGAAAAAAGTCATGTTATAACGGGAATAGTATACAGTAGTATAACAATCGCATAACAGAAGAAAATAAAATCTTAATTTAGAGACAACCGTAAAATGCTGAACATATGGCTTTCCAACATGGGGGTTCCCCGAAATTCATTTAATCTTCTTGGCATGGGAATTCTGTGAGTTCCCTAAAATCTAGCTCCCTCAATTCATATGTAGAGTTTTTAGAGACATTCGATCACTTTGTTCCGGTGGCTATCCTCAATTTAACCACTGCACGAATTTTGCACGTAAAGGTAAGTCCTGGTAAGTATTGGATGTATAAACTAGCTTTCATATTCCGATTAGCGCTTATCTTTGACGAATTTTTTGTTCATGTCTGAAAACCCTGGACTGAGTGATGAAAAAGGTAACTGAAAAAAATGAGATTTATTTATTAGACAAATAAGCTCTTGGCGAGCAGTTCTGGTTTAAGCTGTATGAGAAGAAAATATGACAAAGGACAGTTCTTTTTTTTATTCTTTTTTCTTTGGTGTTATTTTTATAGTCGTTTAGCTCAATCTAAAACATTAAGTTGTACTCAATAACGATTCAATGGTGAACTGAACCAAGCAGATACTCAAGAAAGGATTGGGTTCCTGCCATATCCTTTTATATTTTTCATTCAATTTCCTTATTCTGAAATGCCGAGAAAATCCCTCCCTTGACCTAATCCCCCAGAGCTAATCCACTAGCTTTGCCGTTTTTATCCGACAATTCCAGGTTCCACAATATTACCTCGGCATAGAGAAATATAGTAACTAATAAAGAAATAAGAAAAAATAGAGAAATAAGAAACATAAAGAAAAATAGTAACTAATTTCAAAGACAATTGGTCTTTCCATGTGAAATGGAGTAAAAATTCAACCGAAAAACGTAGAGTAATTAACAGCCTAAGATATTTGGATACTTGAGAGATTGACTCTCAAGCTTAATAAAACAAAAATGTATTAAGCTTTGGAAAAATATTGGCCCTTTCCATCAAAATCTTATAAAGTAGGTTGGCATCTAACTGATTGTCTCTCAAAAAGAAATCAATATTTAATCAAAACAATTGACCTAAGACAGATTTTCTGCAAGGAGGAACACTTAGTTCCTTAATTATATGAGTCATGAAAAATGACGATCCCAAATAATACACCTTTTAATATCTGTTAATGACCCATTACTTTGGTGTGTATAAATTTTAGATATATCGCATTAGTTTCTATCCATCACTTAAGCATATTATCATTACTAGTTTATCAATAAATTTTCCTGACTGTGATAAGAAAGAAAAGGGTAAAAAAGAGAAAAAAGAAACAATTTATTCGACAAATACAATAAGGAGTAAAAAATAAAACAGATGGATGATTTACCCTGATTCTTCACTTGATTCTTCAGAACTGTTGACAGTTGTTGTCTCTGTTTCTTGTGAGACTAAGCCGGGTTTTGTTTGTGACTCCTCAGTTTTACTAGAATGACTTGGCAACGCTGGTTGATTTGTTTGTTGAATGCTAATAACCTTTTCTTTTTCAGAAGCATCCTCACTTGCTTTCCGAGGGCCTTCGATAATTAAAACGCCATCTGAAGAGATGCTCCCTCTTATTTCCTCTGATTTAACTCCTTCTGGGATGTCATAGATACGTTTGAAATGTCTGAATACTCTACCGTGTTCATCAGGCTTTTCTTCGTGTTTGCCTTCGACTGTTATTACTTTGTCTGTGGTCTTGACAGTCAACTCTTCCGGTTTGAAATGATGAGCGTCAAGCGAAATCTAAAAAATGAAACATTTTATGAGGAAAAAGTGTTCTCAATGTCACCTGATCGAACTGTAAGTAAGGAACGATATGGCTAAATAGTAACCGAAACTCTACAAATGAAATTTTGATAGCAATAGCCACATTAAAAGAATTGGCTAATTATGCTCATTTCAAAGATGTAAGTTTAATAAGTTTTACATATCAAAGGTTACGAGCCTGAAGAAATTTTCCTGACTTTTCAAAAAGAGTAGGAGCCCCCCCCCCCTAAAATATTTGAGAATCTGAATGAATCTTAGAGAATCTTTAAGAATCTTAATGAAAATCACACCATTAGATTCAGCTTATCAGAGAACCTTATTTCAGGCTTCAATCTCTTATCTGCAAAAATGTGAATTTTCCTATATTTTGCTGGAAGAAAGATCACAGTGGGTGTTTATTTGATTCTTTTTTTTTTTAATGGGTGGTTTTATCGACCCAAAGGTACTAGAATATCGAGATAGAGCTCATTTGAACGTAATAAAAGTTATAGGGTCCTTTTTTAAGTGACCAAAAAGATTGAAAGGCAACTAGGGCCCCTCCCCCGCTCCTTGTTTCTAAAAATTGTCCGATTAAAATTTTGAAATAACCATTTTGTTCATTATAATTCAAAGGCCTAAAAACTAAACCTTTGGATATAACATAACCCCCCCCCCCTTCACAACCCCAGAGAAAGGGTCTAAGTTATAAAATTTGCCCATTGTTTACGCATAGTACTTGTTACTGGGAAGTATCTTCAACGCCTCAACACCTCGCTCTTTATAATAAAGTTTGAATTTTGTCCCAATTCTTTAAGAACAAATCCTGAAACACAGGGTCCGTTTGATTAGAACAAGAAGAAACTTTTTTAAAAGTACTAAAAATTTTAGCGTAAAGAGCGAGGCGTTGAGGAAAGGGCAACCCCCTTCATATACGTAATGTATAAAAACTGATGTCATTTTGACTTGTTGTTGGATTATGTCTATTATTCATCCATCCATCCTAGGGTAAAACTAAGGTAGTTAGCCATAGACCCAAGGGATGATGTGAGATTTTTGGTTTGACTCATGACGGACAATGTTGACAGGACTTTCATGCAAAGGGGGGGGGGGCTGAATTTGCCTGGACTCACAAACGAACAAGAGTCCTAAGCCTAATAGGCTTTCCCACTTAGTCTCAGGTGGACTACCGTGTTTTAGGATTGAAAGATGACAGACAAGACCGCTTGACTCGCAGGCGAACAGGAAGACGTAGTGTTCCAAGTATTTTGTTCTATGGCACGGGCACTGAACGGCACGGGCACTGGCAATCCTGAAAGACTTATGCCAGCTTTGCCTCGCACTCAGACTACCTGTCTTGGCTTTGAATTAAAATCAAGTTGTCATTCAGCCATTGGCCAATTGGAGACAAAGCCAAAATGGGTAATCCGAGTAAGGGGCATAGCTGGCATAAGCCTTTTTCAACCCCTAAGTTATAGTAATTTGAAGTTTGAACTCTTTTGAACAAAATAGCTATCTCAAAATTTTATCGGATGCATTTGGGAAATAAGGCGTAGAGAGGGGGAGGGGGGTATATATCCCCCAATCACTAATGACTCTTAAAAAGGTAAATATAACTCAATTTCCAATCAAATAAGTCATCTATAAAGTTTATACAACTACCCCTTGCATAAAACCTTATATGCCCTTCGGGCGTAGCTTATAACGCTTGCCACTGACTAAGTGGTTCTGTCTACCCCTAAGTTTTGTTATTTGATCTTTAAACTATTATGAACAAAATAATTATCTCGATTTTATTTTATTGGATACCTTTGGGGAAAAAGAGTCAGGAGGGGGGGGGGCTAGTTGTCCTCCGATTCTTATGACTCATAAAGGCACTAGAAATTCTGATTTACAATCCAACAAGTCCCCTACGAAGTTTATACGACTATCCCTTCCAAAACAATCTTTTATGCTCCCAGGGCACATTTTACAACACTTGCCTCTGGATTCTGGGGGGCTGTTTTATCCCTGGGGTTCCTTTTAAATTATCTTTCGTCTATTTTGAACAAAACAGCTATATAGAAATTTGATTGGACGCATTTTCGGAAAAGATGGTCAGGAGGGGGTGCTAGTCGTCATCGAATCACTTTTGACTCTTAAAAGATGAATTAGAACTTTCAAGTTCTAATCATTTAAGTCCCCTCCAAAGTTTATACGACCACCTCATCCACAAAAACATTATGTGCCCCCGCGGCATACGTTAAAACCCTTCCTAGGGCTCTGTGGGGGGGGGGGAGATATATTAACGACGAAGTTTTGTTATCTGATCGTTGGACTATGTTAAACAAACCGACTATCTTAAAATCTTCATTAGATACATTTGGGAAAAAGAGGGTGTGTGTGTCAAGGGGAGGGGTAAATGACCTTTGTTAAATTTTAACTCATAAAAAGGTATCTAGAACTTTCAATTTCCAAACAAATGAGCAACCTTCGAAGTTTATACGACAACCCCTTACATAAAAACCATACACGCCTATGGGGCATAACTTATAATACTTGCCCGCGGGCTCTGGGAGGGGGGTATCGACCCCAGTTTCTGTTATGTTTAAACTGTTTAAAAATGGCTATCTCAAAATTTGTATCGGATGGGTTGAGGGAAAAGGGGTGTTTGGGAGGCGACAGTTGCCCTCAGATCTCTTTTGACTCAAAAAATGAACTAAAAGTTTGAATTTCCAAATAAATGAACCCTCTATGAAGTTTACATGAGCTTACACAGCTTTTATGCAGCTCTTCCATAAAAACCATATATTTACCTCAGGACATAGCTTTGATCGTCTGCCCCTAGGCCCTGGGGGGGGGGGTTGTGTCAGTACCGGCGTTTTTGTTATCTGACCATTGAAACTATTTTTAAAAAAAAATGGCTATCTCAAAATTTGTATTAGATGGGCTTGGGGAAAAAATGACTGGGAGGTGGGCTAGTTGTCCTCCTGTCTCTTTTGACTCTTAAGAAAATGAACTAGATCTTTGAATTCCCTATCAAATATGCCCTCTCTGGAGTTTATACTAGCATCCCTTCCATAAGACCTATGAACTATTTTTAACAAAATAGCCATCTCATAATGTTTACTCGGGTCGGTTTGGGGTAAAAAGGGTGGGGGGGGGTCTAGTTTACCTTCGATCTCTCTTTTGAATCTTAAAAAGTGAACTAGAACTTTAAATTTCCAATCAAATGAGCCATCTCTGAAGTTTATACGAAAATACCTTCCATAAGAACCATATATCCCCCCATGGCATAACTTAAAATGCCTACCCCCAGGGCCTTGGGGATTTATCGATACTGGAGTTTTTCTTATCTTACTTTCGAACTATTTTGGCCACATGGCGATCTCAAAATGTTTATCGGTTGGGTTTGGGAAAAAAGGCATTGGAGCGGGGAGACTAGTTGCCCTTGGACCTCTTTTGACTTTTAAAAATTGAACTAGAATTTTCAATTTTCAATTTCCAGTCAAATGAGCCCTCTCTGAAGGTATACGAGCATCGCTTCCATAATAACCATATATGCCCTCAGAGCATAACTTACAACGCCTACTCCTGGGCCCTGCAGGGTTGTGTCGTCACTAGTTTTTGTTATCTGACCTTTGAACTTTTTCCAATCAAATGATCCCTCTCTGAGGTTTATACGACTATCTCTTCCGTTAAGAGCAATATATGCCCCCATGGCATAGCTAACAACGCCTGTACCAGGGCCTTGGGAGGGGGGATGTCGACACCAAACTTTTGTCATCTGATTTTTGGACAATTTTTAGCAAAAGAGCAATCTCAAAATTTTTTTTGGGAGCATTTGAGGAAAAAAGGGTGTGGGTGTGCTAGTTGCCCTCCGATCACTTTTGACCGTATCCGTATGAAGTTGCTCTGTGGAAAAAAATGAAAAAATGATAAAAATGGAGCTGTATGACCTATAGACAACTATAGCGTTGACAACTTATAGACAACTTATTGACAATTCATAGACAACTTATAGACTACTATATAGCGTTGTCTCTTACAAGAAACCGGTCGACAAGTACCATTTATTCTGCCAGTGTGTGCCACAAAAATTTAGTTTTAGCCTGAAAACCACCAAAATAACTGTGAACGCCTATTCTAAGATAGCCTAAAGAGTTTCCTTTGTCTGAAACCTCTAACTCATGGTCATGAGCCCCTATCTTGGAAAACGAGAAAGTGAGGCTGTTATTTTTTTTTACTGCCGGCTGTTCTCATCAATTTAAAATTATATACCCTTTAATGGTAACAACCTTCAGTTTGATGAGGTGGAGCTGGAACAAGAGCTAAGAGCTCATATGGCACTTGTGACAACGTCGGAAGAGCCAAGAGCTCTGCAAAATTGCATTGCATTAGCATTACAATAATGCATTTAGCATTATAATGCATTGCATTAGCTCTAGCAAAATTCTAAGAACCAAAAGACTGATTTAAAATGGAAATCAGAGGCTTAATGCCTGTCAGGATTTAAAATTAGAGCTCTGAGACACGAGGGCCTTATAGATATTAAAATTCATTAAGATCCGATCACCCACTCGTAAGTTAAAAATACCTCATTTTTCTGACTTTTTTCTCTCCCTTCAGCCCCCCAGATGGTCGAATCTGGGTGGTCAAGGATGGTCAAGTCAATTTGTACAGGTCCCTGTTACGCCTACCAATTTTCATCGTCCTAGCACGTCCAAAAGCACCAAACTCGCCAAAGCACCGGACCCCCACCCCTTAACTCCCCCAAAGAGAGCGCATAGTCTGGTTACGTCAATCACGTATCTACGATATTTGTTTATTCTACCCACCAAGTTTCATCCCGATCTCTCAACTCTTAAGCGTTTTCCAAGATTTCCGGTTTCCCCTCCAACTCTCCCCAATATCACCAGATCTGGTCGGGATTTAAAATAAGAGATCCAATTTGCAAGGTCCTTCTAGATATGAAATTTTATTAAGATCTGATCACTTCCTCGCAAGTTAAAAATATCTAATTTTTTCTAATTTTCCAAAATTAACCCTCCCCCCAACTCTCCTAAAGAAATCGGATCCGTTCCGGTTATGTCAATAATGTATCTAGATTCATGTTTTTCAAGATTTCCGGTCCCACCCCCTCAATGACACTGGATTCAGTCGGGATTTAAAATAAGAGATCTGAGTTTTGAGGTCCTTCTAAATATGAAATTTCATTAAGATACAATCACTCTTTCGTAAGTCAAAAATACCTCATTTTTCCTAACTTTTTAGAATTCACCTTCCCCACAACTCCTCTTAAGAAAGTAGATTCGTTCCGGTTATGTCAATTCCGTATCTAGGACTTGTGCTTATTTTTCCCACCAAGTTTGTTTAAAATTTAAATTTCTCAGATATTTCATTCAGATCAAAAACTTAAGTGCGTTCTGGATAATTAAAAAGTACCTATACATCTTTCTTAATCTTTTTAAGAAATATATAATTCTCTGAATTTTCAAATTATCAATTCAAACAATAAGATTCTATTTTCAGTGACATTTGTACTGTAGCCAAATAATATGTTTCTATTATTTTGATTAGAGAGAGATTTTGGCAAAATTTTTCTATATCTTTGGCAACACTGCGAAAATTGTTGTGTTATTTTGATGCTTAAACAATCCGTGTTGAAAGAAATATGTAGCGTAAGCTAAAATATGGAAAACTCAGGAATCTGACAAACGATAACTGAAAGTATATGTCAATTAAAAGTTAATTTAAATACATTTAAATACATCTAAGTATAATAAATGAATTTAATATATATTATAATTGATTGAATTTAAACAGGTAATAAACTATTAAACAAATATTTAATAATTAAATACATTAAATATAATATATATGAAATATATTCAACTTAAGAGAGAACAAGAGCTACTGGCACTTGTGACGAGGTCAGAAGAGCCAAGAACCAAGAGCTCATGTGGTATGACTTCTAGCAAGATTTTAAGAATCAATAGGTTGCTTTAAAAGGAAAATCAGAGGCTTAATGCCGGTCAGGATTTAAAATAAGAGCTCTGAGTCACGAGGTCATTCTAAATATCAAAATTCATCACCCACTTGTAAGTTGAAAATACCTCAATTTTTCTAATTTTTCCTCTCCCTTCAGCCCCCCAGATGGTCGAATCGGAGAAAACGACTTTATCAAGTCAATTTGTGCAGGTCTCTGACATACCATTTTTCATCGTCCTAGCACGTCCAGATACACCAAACTCGCCAAAGCACTGAGCCCCACCACCTAACTCCCCCAAAGAGAGCGGATCCAGTCCGGTTATGTCAATCACGTATCTGAGACTTTTATAAGCGTTTTCCAAGATTTCTGTTTTCTTCTCCAACTCCCCCCAATGTCAACAGATCAGTTCAGGATTTGAAATAAGAGCCCCGAGACATGAGTTCCTTCTAAATATAAGTTAAAAGTTGAAAATACCTCAATTTTTCCGATTTTTCCAAATTAACAACCCCCATATCCTCAAAGAAAACGGATTCGTACCAAATATGTCAATGTAGTATCTAAAGCTTGTGATTATTCTTCCAATCAAGTTTCATCCCGATCTCTCCACTCTAAGCGTTTTACAAGATTTCCGGTTTCCAAGATTTCTGTTCCCCCCTACAACCCTCCATGTCCCTGGATCTGATTCGAATTGAAAAGGGAGCATCTGAGACAAAAGATTCTTCCATATATCAAGTTTCATTTAGATCCGATCACCCATTCGTAAGATACCTCGATTTTCACGTTTTCCAAGAATTCCGATTTCCCCCTTTTATTTAAAATGAGAGTTCTAAAGCACAAGATCCGTCTAGATATAAAATTTCATTAAGATCTGATCACCTGTTTGCTAGTTACAAATACCTCATTTTTTCTAATTTTTCCGATTACTCCCCCCCCCCCACTCCACCAAAGAGAGCAGATCAAGTCCGGTTATGTCAGTCACCTAACTTGGACTTGTGCTTATTCTTTTCACAAAGTTTCATCCTGATAATGCCGCTATAAGCGTTTTCCAGGATTTCGGATCTCCCCCCTTAATGACACTGGATCCGGTTGGGATTTAAAATAAGAGATCTGAGTTTTGAGTTCCTTCTAAATATGAAATTTCATTAAGATACAATCACTCTTTCGTAAGTCAAAAATAAATCATTTTTTCTAATTTTTTAGAACTGACCCTCCCCACAACTCCTCCGAAGAAAGCAGATCCGTTTCGGTTATGTCAATTCTCTATCTAGGACTTGTGCTCATTTTTCCCACCAAGTTTCATCCCGATCCCTCCACTCTAAGCGTTTTCCAAGATTTTAGGTTCCACCCTCCCCCGACTTCCCCTTCGCCGGATCCGGTGGGGATTTAAAATGAGAGCTCTGAGACATGATATTCTTCCAAAAATCAAATCTCATTAAGATCTGATTACTCCTTCGTAAGTTAATAATACCTCATGTTTCTAATTTTTCAGAATTACCCCCCCCCCCCGCCCCCAACTCCCCCAAAGAGAGCAGATCCGTTCCGGTTATGTCAATCACGTATCTAGGACTTATGCTTATTTGTCCCACCAGGTTTCATCCCGATCCCTCCCCTCTAAGCGTTTTCCGAGATTTTAGGTCCCCCCCCCCTCAATTCCTCCCCAATGTCATCGGATCCAGTCGGGATTTAAAATAAGAGCTCTGAGGCAAGATATCCTCTCAAACTTTAAGTTTGATTAAGATCCGACTACTTTTTCGTAAGTTAAAAATACCTCTTTTTTTTATTTTTCAGAATTAACCTTCCTCCCCCAACTCCCCCAAAGAGAGTGGATCCATTCCAGTCATGTAAATCACGTATATAGGAATTACGATTATTTTTACCACCAAGTTTCATCCCGATCTCTCCACCCTAAGCGTTTTCCAAGATTTTAGGCTCCCCCCTCCAGCTCCCCCAATGTCACCGGATCTGGTCGGAATTTAAAATTAGAGCTCTGAGACGCGATATCCTTCCAAACATAAAATTTCATTAAGATCCCATCACCCGTTCGTAAGTTAAAAATACTTCAAACCGGCCCCCCACTCCCCCCACCTCAGATGGCCAAATCGCAAAAACGACTATTTCTAATTCAATATGGTCTGGTCCCTAATACGCCTACCAAATTTCATCGTCTTAGCTTACCTGGAAGTAGCAAAACCGGGACAGACCGACATAATTTGCGATCGCTATGTCACTTGGTTAATACCAAGTGCCATAAACAGTGGCATAGTTTCTTTGTTGCTTGTTTTGTTGACGGAAAAGAGCGATTTGGCATCTCGGCCACTCATATAGCATATGTAATTTCTTACCTTAAATCTGTCTTTTTCAAGGGACAGTTCTGAAGCACCCGTTCCCTCTCTTGCTTTTAGCGGCATACCAAAAAACTGATCGAAAATTTTATTTGGGCGACTCAATGCATATGTGAGATCTTGCATTCCAGAAAACGGGCTTCGATAATAGTAGGGTCTCGATACAGGAAAAAGGGACACACCTCCATCCCCTGTAAAAATTGATCAACTCTTGAAGCATAAAATGTTTTTAGAACATTAATATAAAACATATTATTGATATGTAAAAAAACACCGATATTATACAATACCAATAATACAACACCGAATGACATAATGAGGCATAATATAAGCACTGTAATATAAAACGTAAAAATTAATTTAAATATTTTTGAAACAACACTGACTAAGCATAACAAAAGGAAAAAGACACAAACGAAGAAAAAACGAGAATATTCACAGCCAATGAAAGAAGAATTCTTTATAAGACAATTTTATTTTGCAATGGATTTTCCATAACTTTGCTGGAGTCCAGTCCATTATGGAAAAAAAAATATTTTAAGAGGCAGAAAATTAAGGAAAAAATATTTTAAGAGGCAGAAAATGATACAAAAAAAAACAATATCCAACTGAATATGTCTTTGTGGTGGGTGATAACAAAAATTTTACTTTATTACCCCAAAGGTTAGGGGTAACTTACAAGAGGGGGAACAGGGACTTGTGTCGGCAAAAAAAAAACCTTTTAAGTCATCTAGCATTTGGCGACACTACATTTTTTTTTCACTGTAACAGTAAGAATAATTAATTTTATTAGTGCAACAAGTAGTAACATGCATCTGATTTCAGATCCTGTAAAGTGTTGCCGAACGCTAGAAAGCGTTGACGGTTCTTTTTGCCGATGCTAAACTAGTATCAGCATAATGATTTTAAGAAGCCTCATAACCACTGCTCTTTTCTTCCTTTAATGACTTAAGATGACTAAGAAGGTTTAGCAGAGACCCTCAGAGCAAGAAGCAGGTATTAATTACATAATATTGGGTATCTCCAATGAGATGCAGGTGCTTGTTACGTAATTGGGAATGTTCTGTAAGAGATGCAGGTGCATGTTACACAATAGTTTCTTTGATTCTTTAAAAAACCTTCAGGTCCCCCGCCAAATCAGGATTTCTATGGCTGTTATGTAACAGGGTTTGGGTGTTTCATAATAGTGTTTAAAAAACCATCAGAGAGCCACCAAATTAGGATTTCTTTGGTTGCTACGTAATAAGACATATAGCCTTCGTTCTTCATATAATATCTGAATTCCTCCTACCCCTACTATTCGATCAGATTTCAACCACTTCATTGCTTGTCAACAGGTCTGGAATTCACTACCTTCTTCAGTACAGAGATGCCTCTCGTTCTGTACTTTTAAAGGGATTCTTAATGACTATTTAGTTAAGAATCAAACAGATAAGCAATTTTTATTTTCTTTTTCCTCTGAATTGACGTCCCCTGGGTGTTTGTTTCATGGTGTATGGTCACGTATGGTGTGTATGGTGTATGGTGCATATTACACAGTCACGATGGCGTTAATACACATAGTCTTGGCTGGAAAAAACGTGGCACTTTCATTAAAACCTTTCAAAAATAACCGAATGTAAAAATCAGTGTTTTCTTCATTTGCATGTTTCATTTAGTGTAATGCGATTTTGCTAGTATCAAGATTTAAATTAATGGAATGCAACAGGCAGGTGTAGTAAAGCAATGGAAACGATTCATTTTCATTAAGCCCTCTCAGAAACATCTCTCAATATGGCTTAAATTTTTCTCTAATAACAATCCTTACCTCTCTAAAATTGCTTGCTAGGGCAGGCTAGCCTTGTATTGCCCCAGTTGCGTGAATATCAAATTCTTGGGTCAAACAAAACGTGGCATTTTCATTAAAACTTCTAAAAAATAATCGAATGCAAAAATCTGTCTCTTTTTTCTTCGTTTGCATGTTTTATTTTTTTAAATGTGATTTTGCTAGTATTAACATTTAAATTAATGGGATGTAAGAGGCAGGCGCATCGTTTAGAGCAATAACACAAGGCATTCTCACCTCCCAGTAATATTTCTTAATATGGCTTAAATTACATCTAATACCAACCCTACACCCCTTCCTCCCTCGAACTGCTTGCTAGAACCCCCGCCTTTCTTTAACTCACGCTCGTTTTTGCTTCCATTTTATCGTATGTCAGCTTTTTTGAGTTTTCTCCATTTGTTGAATTTTATATAGTTTTTTCTGTGTTTTTTTTTAGAATGCTTGTAAATCTGTTTTATTAATAGAACTTGTATGTACAACAAAAGCCTTAATTCTTTAGATTTCTTGCTCAAGGATAAAACTCTGAGACGTAATCGTTTACGCAATTGAAGCATCTTGTGGGCTATGTACATAAGTATACTGATTCAAGATCCGACTCCAATATAAGTACTGAATTCTGTTTAGTAAAGAGGAAAAGAAATACTTTTTATCATATATAAAGGTGTACCATAAACTAACCATAATGATGCTCTCGCTTTTATTCAATCTCTGATAGTCCATCCAAGTTGCAATTGATTAAAAGACTACTACTAAAAAATACACAGTGAACAAACTCTAATATTACCTGATAATGCCCTCCAAAGCATTACTTAAAACGCAGGTGAAATTCAAATTTAACTAATTTCTAGTAATAGATTTTCTCCCCTGCATGTCAATTATTGCATTCATAGGAAAACAAGCGATCCATTAAATCATTTTACTAAGCGAGACTGGGAATTCTCTGTGCGTCGAATAAATTATAACGTAGAAAGTATTATCAAAATAATAACGATAGGAAGGCTTTCATAATTCCACTGTCTTGCACTCCATTTCATTGGATGAAAATTTCTTTCGGATCCTAATGTGGACAAAAATCTTTAGGTTATAAAGGTTCCCTCAGAAAAACGTCTTGAAATAAAATGAAATGTAAGAAAATGCCTTGGAAGAAAAAACACAATGAAAGAAAATAAAATCCTGAAGAAAAAGCGTCTTGAAAATATGGCACTTGTGAGGAGGTCGGAAGATCGGTAAAACGAGTGTTATCAAGTCAATTTGTGCAGTCAATGCACGCATACCAATTTTCATCGTCCTAGCACGTCCAGAAGTACTGGACTTACCAAAGTACAGAAATCCCCCCTAACTCCCCCAAAGAGAGCAGATCCGATCTGATTATGTCAATCATGTATCTAGAACTTGTGCTTATTTTTCCCACTGAGTTTCATCCCGATCTCTCCACTCTTACTGTTTTCCAAGATTAACGTTTCCCCTTCCACCCCTTTATGTCCCCGGATCCGACCCGAATTGAAAATGGAGCATCTCAAACATGGTATTTCTATATATCAAGTTTCATTAAGATCCGATCACCCGTTCGTAAGATAAACAAACCTCAAGTTTCAAGATTTCCAGCCCCAACCCCCCCCCACGTCACCGGATCCAGTCGGGATTTGCAATTAACACTCTGAAGCGTGAGATCCTTCTAAATGAAAAAATTCATTAAGATACGATCACCCATTCGAAAGTTAAAAATACCTTATTTCTTCTAACTTTTCCGAATTAACCGTACCCCCCAATCCCCCCCAGATGGTCGAATCGGGAAAGAGACTATTTCTAATTTTATTCCCACTGCTCCCTGATATTGACTCTCATCGTCCTAGCTTATCTGGAAGTGCCCAAACCAGCAAAGGCGAGGCCGATAGACAGACCGACAGAAATAGCAATCACTATATTTCACTTGATCATACCAAGTGTCACTGATAAATTCCAAGTATGTCACTTGGTGAATATTAAGTGCTATAAAAACTCCGAAAGAATTATGTAACACTGTGTGCGTACCGTCATTACGTAACATCCGTGAATACCGTCATTACGTAGCACCCACGTATGTTCTGTCATTATGTATGCTCTGTTATTACGTATCATCATAGTGTGGCCCCGTCAATAACTAACATCCACTTGTGCACATTCATGTGTGTACTGTAACTACGTCATCCCCAATAAATCTACCATTCACGCGAGATACGTCGTCCTTAAAACTGGAAACCTTTTCTGTGTCTTGTAAAAAAAAGTGTGGGATCGGAATTCGGAGGGATTTGGCACCAAATAAAACTGGAACTTTTCACCAACTTGACTTTACCCCCTTAATAATTAGATTGGAGAAATTACATTTGTCATAAACTCAAGTTTTTACAATAAAGTTTACAACATATAGGAAGAACAATTTTAAAACTAAGTGATTTTTCAAACCTAAGAATAAAAGTGTAAAAAATTCCGTAACTAATGTTTTCTCCAAAAATACTTATCGGAGACAAAATGAGTAATTTAATCTCCCATGCATTACAGCTCCATCGAATAAACTCAAACTTTTCCAAAATATCAACTTTTTTATTTTTTTTCAAAAATATTAACTTTTTTCCAAAATATCATAAGAAAATGTAAGAAAACAGTAAAATGATCACATTTCCGCCCCTTTTATTCAAAAACTATCAGAAAAAGTAAGCTCACAGCCCTTTAAATCGTGTCTTGTGCGCGGTTTCTTGGCATTCCTAGGGGATCATTCAGGCTCTGGAATCATTCCTGGGGATCTGGAATCATTCCTGAGGATCAGGAATCACCTGGAATCATGTGAAAAGAGAAGCATGGGGTATGGAGGAACGATTTTTTTTCAGTTGTGTAGAGCTTTTCTTTTTTTTTCTTTTTTTTTTAAGTTAGTTGGCTCTGAACAACTGGGTAGAAGAGGAACAAACTGCTGTGCAGTGATGGTGCATTCATTTAACCTCACCTTAAACGCCCCAACCCTTAAACGGCTTGCTGCAGTATAATGATGTGCTGTTACACAAGAATAGAAATCTGGAAATATCTTCACTAGATCGCTTGATTCAAAATACTCAAAAGCCAGTGTTTGTTGGTCCAAAAGCAATATACAAAATCCAAAAAATGCCTAAAAGCTAAAAGCACAAACTACGATTACCATTTTTTCTCCTCAAGAGCAGCAATTGTGCATTAGTACCAGTATTTGGGCTTAGGTTGAATTATGATTTTAAGGGTATCTATTTCTTAGCTACCTCAATATGCAGTTATGGTAAAATTCTAGTTAATTGACTTCTTGCTACCTCAGAAAGGGTTTAGGTTAGGAAAGTGAAACTTTCAGGGATGGGTCTACAGGCTAAAGTATGTCCCGGGAAGGTATTTTGAAGTACCCACCTCCAATCCTTCTCCCTCTAGAGGGCCTTGAAATTTGCCTACATGACAGGTCTATATCTTTTGAAATTTTGACAGAACAACATTTTACCTTAATTTTCAGTTACTAGTTGCTTTTTCTCTGCCTTTAGTTCTGAAAATCCAATTCCTGTTATTTGAGTAGAATTTTGAGCCCTATCAATGTTTTTTTCAAAATTTAGGAAATGTATTTGCATATCTTTAAAACCTTATGAAATGGAATTGAGCAAAGTTATGAAGCTGAAAACAATTTTGTTGTACTTCAATTAAGCAGAAGATCTACTTTGCAAGGTTTCATCTTTATAACACACACATTTTTAAAGGTCATCAAAGGTCAGGGCCCTCTAGAGGGAGAAGGAGTGGAGGTAGTTGCTTCAAAATACCTTCCCAGGACATACTTTAGTCTGTAGAGTCATCCCTGAAAGTTTCATTTTCCTAACCTAAACCCTTTCCGAGATAGCAAGAAGTCAATTAACTAGAATTTTACCAGCAGTTATTTCTAAAATTAATTTACCATTTTTGTATTTGACACAAAATTATGAGTAATGTGATGGAATAGGAGGAGCAAAACAGACTGAAATGTTGCCTTCTTTATGTATTGTAAGCAGTTTAGTAGGGAATTTGTTGGTTATTGCCATTTTAGGCTAAAGGCAAAAACAAATAGTTGCTAATCATTACTCATAGATCAGTTTTGGAAAACACCCCATAGTTACTCATTAATTTCAATAATCAAAAATGCGAAGAATAAATCAAGGTACACTCTACTTCCGTATTATGCCAAAACGCAGTCGAGAAGTTTGCTGTATGTAAGATCTGAGAAAACCGGTTTCATGGTCACAAAGACAATTAACGCGTGACAGAATGCATTTGGATTTATGTAATTTGGGCTATATATTTGCACATTAGGGGGTGTGGGTAAGGCTATTTGCCCCACCCACTAATGTGCAAAATGTAGCCCACATTATATTAGCATATAAACTAGTGTTATATTTTCATCATTTGGTATATTACATAATGATTATCCTAACTTCACTTCTTGAGTGTATTTACTATAGCACATAAGTACCTTAATCAACAATCAAAAAGACAAAATAACTTACAAAGCTGTCCATTTACATTTGCGCAAACTAAAGCCAAAAATATACAACTAGCGATTTTCATCTTGCTTTATAACTCGTCTTATACAATATGACCTGATATTAAATTTTTCATCATAGGTCGCTCATTTCAACGTTGAAGAATCGTCATTTGCGGTTTCCTACATTTTATCAAAAGGGAATGTCGATCAATTTCATCATGCACACCATTTATTTCTTTTTTTTTACTTGAACAGGTGATCACGATTGTAGATAAGGCGGGTAGGCTGTGACGCATAGAGGAGGAAGGGGATGTCTCCCCTAATGTTTCCATTCAGTGAGTAAAAAATTGAGTCGGTAGTATTGCGGCATGAAGCCCCACTATTTTACTGGCTCAAGTAAGTTTGTGTTAGAAGGAAAGGC